>NW_027456736.1:80000-87500 GCF_040206685.1 Ascaphus truei | reverse complement strand
CGCGCGGGACAACGGAACAGCGGGACATCGGAGGGGCGCGCGGGACAAAGGAACAGCGGGACATCGGAGGGGCGCGCGGGACAACGGAACAGCGGGACATCGGAGGGGCGCGCGGGACAACGGAACAGCGGGACATCGGAGGGGCGCGCGGGACAACGGAACAGCGGGACATCGGAGGGGCGCGCGGGACAACGGAACAGCGGGATATCGGAGGGGCGCGCGGGACAACGGAGCAGCGGGACAGCGGAGCAGCGGGACATCAGAGGGGCGCGCGGGACAACGGAACAGCGGACCATCAGAGGGGCGCGCGGGACAACAGAACAGCGGGACATCGGAGGGGCGCGCGGGACAGCGGGACATCGGAGGGGCGCGAGGGACAACGGAGCAGCGGGACATCGGAGGGGCGCGCGGGACAACGGAGCAGCGGGACATCGGAGGCACGAGGGGGGGATTCAGAGGCATGTGGGGGACATTTGAGGGGCATGTGGGAGTATGGGATACGGTGAAGGTGGGTGGGCAGGCGGCTGTGGGTGGGTGTCTGTACACACACACTCAGTCACAGAGTCACACACACACTCAGTCACAGAGTCACACACACACTCAGTCACAGAGTCACACACACACTCCGTCACAGAGTCACACACACACTCAGTCAAAGAGTCACACACACACTCAGTCACAGAGTCGCAGAGTCACACACTCAGTCACAGAGTCACACACACAGAGTCACTCACACACTCAGTCACAGAGTCACACACACACTCAGTCACAGAGTCACACACACACACACACACACACACACACACTCAGTCACAGAGTCACACACACACACACACACACACACACACACACACACACACACACACACACACACACACACACACACACACACACACACTCAGTCACAGTAAGTCACACACACACACACACACACACACACACACACACACACACACACACACACACACACACACACACACACACACACACACACTCAGTCAGAGTCACTCAGTCACAGGGTCACACACTCAGTCACAGAGTCACACACACACTCAGTCACAGAGGCACACACACACACTCAGTCACAGAGTCACAGAGTCACACACTCAGTCACAGAGTCACACACACACACACAAGAAATGGAGCAGTGGGACATCAGAGGGGCGCGCGGGACAACGGAGCAGCGGGACATCGGAGGGGCGCGCGGGACAACGGAACAGCGGGACAACGGAACAGCGGGACAACGGAACAGCGGGACATCGGAGGGGCGCGCGGGACAACGGAACAGCGGGACATCGGAGGGGCGCGCGGGACAACGGAACAGCGGGACATCGGAGGGGCGCGTGGGATAACGGAACAGCGGGACAACGGAGCAGCGGGACATCGGAGGGGCGCGCGGGACAACGGAGCAGCGGTACAGCGGAGCAGCGGGACATCGGAGGGGCGCGCGGGACAACGGAGCAGCGGGACATCTGAGGGGCGCGCGGGACAACGGAGCAACGGGACATCGGAACAGCGGAACATCGGAGGGGCGCGCGGGACAACGGAACAGCGGGACATCGGAGGGGCGCGCGGGACAACGGAGCAGCGGGACATCGGAGGGGCGCTCGGGACAACGGAGCAACGGGACATCGGAACAGCGGAACATCGGAGGGGCGCGCGGGACAACGGAACAGCGGGACATCGGAGGGGCGCGCGGGACAACGGAGCAACGGGACATCAGAGGGGCGCGCGGGACAACGGAGCAGCGGGACATCGGAGGCACGAGGGGGGGATTCAGAGGCATGTGGGGGACATTTGAGGGGCATGTGGGAGTATGGGATACGGTGAAGGTGGGTGGGCAGGCGGCTGTGGGTGGGTGTCTGTACACACACACTCAGTCACAGAGTCACACACACACTCAGTCACAGAGTCAAACACACACTCAGTCACAGAGTCACACACACACTCAGTCACAGAGTCACACACACACTCAGTCACAGAGTCACACACACACTCAGTCACAGAGTCACACACACACTCAGTCACAGTCACACACACAGAGTCACACACACACTCAGTCACAGAGTCACACACACACTCAGTCACAGAGGCACACACACACTCAGTCACAGAGTCACACACTCAGTCACAGAGTCACACACACACACACACACACACACACACACACACACTCAGTCACAGAGTCGCACACACACACACACACACACACACACACACACACACACACACACACACACACACACACACACATACACACTCAGTCAGTCAGACACACACAGTCAGTCATACACACACACAAACACACACACACACACACACACACGCTCAGTCAGACACACTCAGTCACACACACACACACACACACACACACACACACACACACACACACACACACACACACACACACACACACACACACACACACACACACACAGTCAGTCAGTCAGTCAGTCAGACACACACACAGTCAGTCATACACACACACTCAGTCACACACACACACACACACACACACACACACACACACACACACACACACACACACACACACACACACTCAGTCACACACACATACACACCCACACCCACACACACTCAGTCAGTCACACAAACACACACACACACCCAGTCAGTAAGTCAGTCATACACACACACAGTCAGTCATACACACACACAAACACACACACACACTCACTCAGTCAGACACACTCAGTCACAGAGTCACACACACAGTCAGTCACACACACACACACACACACACACACACACACACACACACACACACACACACACAGTCAGTCAGTCAGACACACATACAGTCAGTCATACACACACACACTCAGTCTCACACACACACACACACACACACACACACACACACACACACACACACACACACACACACACACACACACACAGTCAGTCAGTCAGTCAGACACACACACAGTCAGTCATACACACACACTCAGTCACACACACACACACACACACACACACACACACACACACACACACACACACACACACACACACACACACACACACACACACACACACACTCAGTCACACACACATACACACCCACACCCACACACACTCAGTCAGTCACACAAACACACACACACACCCAGTCAGTAAGTCAGTCATACACACACACAGTCAGTCATACACACACACAAACACACACACTCACTCAGTCAGACACACTCAGTCACAGAGTCACACACACAGTCAGTCACACACACACACACACACACACACACACACACACACACACACACACACACACACAGTCAGTCAGTCAGACACACATACAGTCAGTCATACACACACACACTCAGTCTCACACACACACACACACACACACACACACACACACACACACACACACACACACACACACACACACACACACACACACACACACACACACACTCAGTCAGACACACACAGTCAGTCACACACACTCAGTCAGTCACACACACACACACACACACACACAGTCAGTCAGTCACACAAACACACTCAAGAAATGGAGCAGCAGGACATCGGAGGGCCGCGCGGGACAACGGAGCAGCGGAACATCGCAGGGCCGCACAGGACAACGGAGCAGCGGGACAACGAAGCAGTGGGACATCAGAGGGGCGCGCGGGACAACGAAGCAGTGGGACAGCGGAGGGGCGCGCGGGACAACAGTCACACACACACTCAGTCAGAGTCACTCAGTCACAGGGTCACACACTCAGTCACAGAGTCACACACACACTCAGTCACAGAGGCACACACACACACTCAGTCACAGAGTCACAGAGTCACACACTCAGTCACAGAGTCACACACACACACACACACACACACACACACACACACACACACACACACACACACACACACACACACACACACACACACACACACACACACACACTCAGTCAGTCAGACACACACACAGTCAGTCATACACTCACACTCAGTCACACACACACACACACGCACGCACGCACGCACGCACACACACACACACACACACTCAGTCACACACACAGTCAGTCACACACACACACACACCCACACCCACACCCACACACACTCAGTCAGTCACACAAACACACACACACACACACTCAGTCAGTAAGTCAGTCAGACACACACACAGTCAGTCATACACACACACAAACACACACACACACTCACTCAGTCAGACACACTCAGTCACAGAGTCACACACACAGTCAGACACACACACACACACACACACACACACACACACACACACACACACACACACACACACACACACACACACACAGTCAGTCAGTCAGTCAGACACACATACAGTCAGTCATACACACACACACACACACACACAGACACAGTCAGTCAGTCACACACACACACTCAAGAAATGGAGCAGCAGGACATCAGAGGGCCGCGCGGGACAACGGAGCAGCGGAACATCGGAGGGGCGCGCGGGACAACGAAGCAGTGGGACATCAGAGGGGCGCGCGGGACAACGAAGCAGTGGGACAGCGGAGGGGCGCGCGGGACAACAGTCACACACACACTCAGTCAGAGTCACTCAGTCACAGGGTCACACACTCAGTCACAGAGTCACACACACACTCAGTCACAGAGGCACACACACACTCAGTCACAGAGTCACACACTCAGTCACAGAGTCACATACACACACACACACACACACACACACACACACACACACACACACACACACACACACACACACACACACACACTCAGTCACAGAGTCACACACACACACACTCAGTCACAGAGTCACACACACAGAGTCACACACACACACTCAGTTACAGAAGCACACACACACACACACTCAGTCACAGAGTCACAGAGTCACACACACACACACACACACACACACACACACACACACACACACACACACACACACACACACACATACACAGACACACACACACACACACACACACACACACAGTCAGTCACACACACACACACACACACACAAGAAATGGAGCAGTGGAACATCAGAGGGGCGCGCGGGACAACGGAGCAGCGGGACATCGGAGGGGCGCGCGGGACAACGGAACAGCGGGACATCGGAGGGGCGCGCGGGACAAAGGAACAGCGGGACATCAGAGGGGCGCGCGGGACAACGGAACAGCGGGACATCGGAGGGGCGCGCGGGACAAAGGAACAGCGGGACATCGGAGGGGCGCGCGGGACAACGGAACAGCGGGACATCGGAGGGGCGCGCGGGACAACGGAACAGCGGGACATCGGAGGGGCGCGCGGGACAACGGAACAGCGGGACATCGGAGGGGCGCGCGGGACAACGGAACAGCGGGATATCGGAGGGGCGCGCGGGACAACGGAGCAGCGGGACAGCGGAGCAGCGGGACATCAGAGGGGCGCGCGGGACAACGGAACAGCGGACCATCAGAGGGGCGCGCGGGACAACAGAACAGCGGGACATCGGAGGGGCGCGCGGGACAGCGGGACATCGGAGGGGCGCGAGGGACAACGGAGCAGCGGGACATCGGAGGGGCGCGCGGGACAACGGAGCAGCGGGACATCGGAGGCACGAGGGGGGGATTCAGAGGCATGTGGGGGACATTTGAGGGGCATGTGGGAGTATGGGATACGGTGAAGGTGGGTGGGCAGGCGGCTGTGGGTGGGTGTCTGTACACACACACTCAGTCACAGAGTCACACACACACTCAGTCACAGAGTCACACACACACTCAGTCACAGAGTCACACACACACTCCGTCACAGAGTCACACACACACTCAGTCAAAGAGTCACACACACACTCAGTCACAGAGTCACAGAGTCACACACTCAGTCACAGAGTCACACACACAGAGTCACTCACACACTCAGTCACAGAGTCACACACACACTCAGTCACAGAGTCACACACACACACACACACACACACACACACTCAGTCACAGAGTCACACACACACACACACACACACACACACACACACACACACACACACACACACACACACACACACACACACACACACACACACACACACACACACACACTCAGTCACAGTAAGTCACACACACACACACACACACACACACACACACACACACACACACACACACACACACACACACTCAGTCAGAGTCACTCAGTCACAGGGTCACACACTCAGTCACAGAGTCACACACACACTCAGTCACAGAGGCACACACACACACTCAGTCACAGAGTCACAGAGTCACACACTCAGTCACAGAGTCACACACACACACACAAGAAATGGAGCAGTGGGACATCAGAGGGGCGCGCGGGACAACGGAGCAGCGGGACATCGGAGGGGCGCGCGGGACAACGGAACAGCGGGACAACGGAACAGCGGGACAACGGAACAGCGGGACATCGGAGGGGCGCGCGGGACAACGGAACAGCGGGACATCGGAGGGGCGCGCGGGACAACGGAACAGCGGGACATCGGAGGGGCGCGTGGGATAACGGAACAGCGGGACAACGGAGCAGCGGGACATCGGAGGGGCGCGCGGGACAACGGAGCAGCGGTACAGCGGAGCAGCGGGACATCGGAGGGGCGCGCGGGACAACGGAGCAGCGGGACATCTGAGGGGCGCGCGGGACAACGGAGCAACGGGACATCGGAACAGCGGAACATCGGAGGGGCGCGCGGGACAACGGAACAGCGGGACATCGGAGGGGCGCGCGGGACAACGGAGCAGCGGGACATCGGAGGGGCGCTCGGGACAACGGAGCAACGGGACATCGGAACAGCGGAACATCGGAGGGGCGCGCGGGACAACGGAACAGCGGGACATCGGAGGGGCGCGCGGGACAACGGAGCAACGGGACATCAGAGGGGCGCGCGGGACAACGGAGCAGCGGGACATCGGAGGGGCGCGCGGGACAACGGAGCAGCGGGACATCGGAGGGGCGCGCGGGACAACGGAGCAGCGGGACATCAGAGGCACGAGGGGGGGATTCAGAGGCATGTGGGGGACATTTGAGGGGCATGTGGGAGTATGGGATACGGTGAAGGTGGGTGGGCAGGCGGCTGTGGGTGTCTGTACACACACACTCAGTCACAGAATCACACACACACTCAGTCACAAAGTCACACACACACTCAGTCACAGAGTCACACAAACACTCAGTCACAGAGTCACACACACACTCAGTCACAGAGTCACACACTCAGTCACAGAGTCACACACTCAGTCACAGAGTCACACACACACTCAGTCACAGAGTCACACACACACTCAGTCACAGAGGCACACACACACACACACACACACACACACACTCAGTCACAGAGTCACATACTCAGTCACAGAGTCACACACACAGAGTCACACACACACTCAGTCACAGAGTCACACACACACTCAGTCACAGTGGCACACACACACACACACACACACTCAGTCACAGAGTCACACACTCAGTCACAGAGTCACACACACACACACACACACACAC
>NW_027456736.1:45000-72500 GCF_040206685.1 Ascaphus truei | reverse complement strand
GCATTCAGATAGTGGAGTGTACACCTTAGCAGGGCTATATCAATTGTATATATCGCACCACCACATTATTTTGAGTAATTGGTAGTGATGCTATGGGAATCATAATATAGGGGGCTATGCACTAAACTCCGTGCTTTCGCGCCGGCCTGAAAAAAATGATCACGTCCGATAAAAAATGAAGCAGGCGGCGCGATTCACTAAGGCCCTCAGCTCATTTTCTATTGGACGTGCCCAAAACTGGCTTATCGTTCGTTCAATGTTTTTTCCCTCTGCTAGCACACTGAAACTTCCCGTACGCTGGCTGATAGAAAAAATAAGCCGCCTGTGACATTTGCATGGAGATTCTGCATAAATAGTGCTTGTGACATCACATTTAGCCTCAAAATGGTTAACAGCTACCTGATTGGCTGTTCAAACCATGTTCTGACGGTAACATTTTTTTTTTTTTTTACATGACGTCACTTAAAGGGAATGATGCCAGCAAATCAGAATGGCTGTGCTTCATTTGCCTTTAAGATGACTTCACTAAATCCAAGATGGCCGGCGTCACATGGTATTTCAGCCAATCAGAGTATGGAATGGGTTCCCACGATCTGATTGGCTGAAATACCATGTGACGCCGGCTTCGTCACGTCATCTTAAAGGCAAATGAAGCACAACCATTCTGATTGGCTGGCATCATTCCCTTTAAGTGACGTCATGTCAAAAAAAATGTTTTAAGTCGGAACATGGTTTGAACAGCCAATCAGGTGGCTGTTAACCATTTTGAGGCTAAATGTGACGTCACAAGCCCATTTAAGGCCGTGACGCCTCATTTGAGCCCAAGAACACGACAACATCGGTTGGGATTTACCATGGGCTTTTTTGGATTGACAGATGAAGATAGAAGATAAAGAAGATCAAGAAATGGTGACAGATGAAGATAGAAGAAGGTGATTAAAGAAAGAAAAAAGAAGATTTGGGTACCTGATCCGGATATTCATGGCGGATGGCATCGGATGCTGTTGGAGGCCTTCAAGGTACGTGAGCTTCATGTTATCCCGGGAGTCGGAGGGCCACCGCTTCTAATGGTAAGTATTATATTGAATGTTTGTAAATGTCTCTTTTGACCGGTTTCTTCATTGGATATGTTTTTTGAATTTTCGGGGGGAGGCACATTGACTGATAATATATTAATCTGTACCACTTTAGGGTACAGATGAATACATTATTATGACAATATTTGGGGGGCATTTGTGGCTTGGTATTGCTGTTGTTTTTTTTTATGTCAGTTTCTTATGTGGAAGTGATTGTTTGTTTTTTTCCTGCTTAATGGTAATAAAATGTTTGCGATTGGTGTTCGTTTGTAGTTAATGTTGTATTATGTTAGCTAATGCATTTTATGGTTATTTCAGATATTGTTTGAATGTATTTCTTTGTGTAGCCCTGCTTCCTATTGAAAACAATGCTACCAATGCTGTGCAACCTGTTGGCTCGCGGGGCCTAAGCCTCCGCCACGGAGAGCCTGGGGCACCTCGTGTGAATACTGATAACCTCTTACTTAGTGCAGCGCCTCCACCTGCGATGGCTCCCAGTAGAGTAGGAGTTGTGCCTCACAGGACAATAATGTATTACTCCACACACACAGCATATAAAATAACCAATGACTTTACTAACGCAACCGCAACCTTGCATGTAATCAACAGGTGTCCCTCCCTAGAGGAGACACTATGTTACTGCGTCTCGCAGGATGCGACCTCTTCACCGTGCACCCACACCGTGTCCAGTTCCCACACTCAATATTCACCCACCCCCAAAGTGAGGTATATGTGTGTGACTGCGCAGCCACTATCCTGATATATATATGTATAGTTGTGCACTTGCTGATGTTACCTGCCGAGCGCTCCAGCGCTCGGGCCTGCCAAGGAACTTCACAAAGGATCAGACGTCGCAGGAATTCCAGGAGCACCCTCCGGGGCGATCCCACCCGGTGGGCTGCTGTGCGGCCGAGGTCTGAGCCCAAACCTCTGGGTTGATATTGCATCAGTCTCTGGGTGTATAACTCTCCCGCAGATACTAAAGGGAACTGTCTCCTATCTGAGGGCCTGTCCCTACTTCCGCTCCACTCTACGTGAACTCAGGGCCTAACTGGGCCAGGGGGATGGGGCCTAGTGAAGGGGCTGTCGGCCTCCCTACACACTGAGCGCCTTTCCCTTTCCTCCTCCCGCTCGGTTCTGCCCGGCGTGCTCCCCTGCGCAACCTCTAAACCCTTCCTCCCGTTATGCCCGCAACCCTATTGGCTCCTTGGCATCACCTGGTCTCGCTATGGCTGCTGGGATTCGTAGTCCTGTGCGCTCCACCGTATAGGAGCCGCTCCTCTTTCGCGGGCTTTGCAATCTCGTGCTGCGCATGCGCGACCTCTGCTCCCTCACCACCTCCACGGGCTCACCGTGCATGTGCGAACACCAATATGGTGGCGCCCTACTTCTCGGGTTGCCAAGGAGCCTCCGATGTACCGGAGCACTCCCTACACGCTGCAACCTTCCACCATGCGGAGATAAGGGTAACCTGGGGGACCTGGCTACATCTGTCTTTTAATGTTTACATTCATTAATGTTGTAGTAATTCATTGGTTTGATTGGTTAGTGTTACTATTCATTTTGAGTTGGTTTAGGAATTAATTGGTTTCATTGGTTAATGGTTTAATTAATTCATTGTTGATGTTGTTACTGCTTGTATTCATTGGATTAGCTGGCTACTGTTTTTATTTACTTTATTTAGGTATGCTAATGCAGTGTTTAATAATGGGCAAATAATCTATTATCCATATCTGGATAATAGTTATTTTGCACATTATTGTACTGTATGTGTTAGGGGGGTGTATTTAGTTAGAAATAATGTTTAGTATTTTTGTAGGCCCAACATTGGTACCGCTGGCCCACGGGTACCCCGGGACTCCTGCGGGAACCCCGGGACAGCCGCGGGGTCAGCCGGGGACACCCGCGCGACCCACTGCCTCCCTCGGGGACCCCGCGGGGTCAGCCGGGGACACCCGCCAGCCTGTTGTATGGGTTTTGCGCCTGCAAAAAGGTAAACAGATGAATACATTATTATGACAATATTTGGGGGCATTTGTGGCTTGGTATTGCTGTTGGTTTTTTTAATGTCACTTTCTTATGTGGATGTGATTATTTGTTTTTTTCCTGCTTAATGGTAATAAAATGTTTGCGACTAGTGTTCGTTTGTAGTTAATGTTGTATTATGTTAGCTAATGCGTTTTATGGTTATTTCAGATATTGTTTGAATGTATTTCTTTGTCTTTTAATGTTTACATTCATAAATGTTGTAGTAATTCATTGGTTTTATTGGTTAGTGTTACTATTCATTTTGAGTTGGTTCAGGAATTAATTGGTTTCATTGGTTAATGGTTTAATTAATTCATTGTTGATGTTGTTATTGCTTGTATTCATTGGATTAGCTGCCTACTGTTTTTATTTACTTTATTTAGGTATGCTAATGCAGTGTTTAATAATGGGCAAATAATCTATTATCCATATCTGGATAATAGTTATTTTGCACCTTATTTTACTGTATGTGTTAGGGGGGTGTATTTAGTTAGAAATAATGTTTAGTATTTTTGTAGGCACAACATTGGTACCTCTGGCCCGCGGGTACCCCGGGACGGCCGCGGAGTCAGCCGGGGACACCCACCGGCATGTTGTATGGGTTTTGCTTCTGCAAAAAGGTAAACAAAGAATTTTTTCTAAGTCCTGCTTTTTTTATCACCTGCCTTTAGCTGGTGAGCTTTATTCCGCGCAACTTTCACGTACATAGTTACATAGTTACATAGTAGATGAGGTTGAAAAAAGACTTCTGTCCATCAAGTTCAACCTATGCTAAATTTAGACAACAGATACTTTATCCTATATCTATACTTATTGATCCAGAGGAAAGCAAACAAAAAACCCCATTAAGGGGGGAAATTAATTCCTTCCTGACTCCAAGAATTGGCAATCGGATTAATCCCTGGATCAATATCCTTCCCATGTATACTTATTTGGTATACCCCTGTATACCTTTCCCATCTAAAAATATGTCCAACCTTTTTTTGAACAAATCTATTGTATCTGCCATCACAGTCTCCATGGGTAATGATTTCCACATTTTAACTGCCCTTACTGTAAAGAACCCTTTCCTTTGTTGCTGGTGAAATTTCCTTTCCTCCAACCTTAAGGGATGGCCCCGAGTCCTTTGTACTGCCCGTGGGATGAAAAGTTCTTTTGAAAGCTATTTGTATTGTCCCTGAATATATTTGTATATAGTTATCATATCCCCTCTTAGACGCCTCTTTTCTAATGTAAATAAATCTAATTTAGCTAGCCTCTCCTCATAAGCTAGAATGTCCATCCCCTTTATTAATTTGGTGGCTCTTCTCTGCACTCTCTCTAGTTCCATAATGTATTTTCTTAGGATTGGTGCCCAAAATTGTATTCCATATTCAAGGTGTGGTCTTACTAATGCTTTGTAAAGGGGCATAATTATGTTTACTTCCCTTCCATCCATTGCCCGTTTGATGCAAGATAAGATCTTGTTTGCCTTTGCAGCTACTGCATGACATTGGGCACTATTGCTAAGCCTGTTGTCTACAAGCACTCCTAAATCCTTCTCCATCAAGGATTCCCCCAATATATCTCCATTTAATTTGTAAGTGGCCTTTTTATTCTTGTATCCCAAATGCATAACCTTACATTTATCTGTATTAAACCTCATCTGCCATTTACCTGCCCACGTTTCCTGTCTCTCCAAGTCCTTCTGAAGAGAAATTACATCCTGCTCTGATTCTATTACCTTACACAATTTAGTATCATCAGCAAAGATGGAGACTTTGCTCTCGATCCCAACCTCAAGGTCATTAATAAACAAGTTAAAAAGCAGGGGTCCCAGTACCGATCCCTGAGGTACTCCACTCACGACTTTAGCCCAACCTGAAAAAGTTCCATTTATGTCAACCCTCTTTTGTCTGTCCTTTAACCAGTTTTCATCCAGGCGCATATATTATTACTGAGTCCAACTTTATTTTTTCTTTATACGTACGATAAGTTTGCGTTGCTTAGTGAATCACTCAGAAGGGCAGGATTCAGCACAAACAGCTCATCGTACGAGCAAAGTTGGACTTTGAAAAATTTCCAGGAATAATTCAGTTTTAGAGCGCAAAGTGCCTGTTTGCGCGGCTTAGTGAATAGCACTCGGCGGAACTTCACGTCCTAAGAGCACTTTGCGCTCTTAAAATGACTTATCACTGCTTAGTGCATAGCCCCTATAGCTATTAAGCTGATTGATCTCACCACCAGTTTCTTACCTGGCACCCTCCCCTCAGGGGATCATTTTTTATTCCTCTTTTAATTCACATGTACATACTTACACTTGTTTCGGCGTGACTACTTGTCAACATTAAAGTTTTGTTATTTTCTGTTTTTACACAGACTTCTCGTCTGTCATTATTGTTATACCCTCATTGGGGTAGTGGGGTGGGACACTTGTTAAATCAGTGGATATTCATCCTTGCTAATATACTTGTGCACCATGAGTGCGTGCTAATAGGGATCTAGGTGACTCTGTTCACCATTTTTGTTTGTGCCTCAATTTCTCCCTACGCACCTGGAGCCTAATACTAATCTGTATGTTTGGGTATTGAGCGATAACTGTATGTTTGTATGTTTAATAGTTATTTTGCCCATTACTTTACTTTATGTGTTTTTGGTGCTACGGGGGGGATGGGAGGTCATTTATTTAAAATTATTTATGTATTTGTTATTTATTTTTTGTGGCACAGAATTGGTACTGCTGCCAAGCGGTGACCCCCAGACACCTGCGGGAACACCCGAGGGCCACCGCTGGCCTCTAGTATCATTCCTGTGCCTAAAATAATAATAGATGTAATGTATATAAGGGGGTATAGGAGTTGTTGGGGGCACAGGGGGTGGGTGTGTTGTGTATTGCGATGTTTATTGGGGGCAATTGAAACCCAATAAACATGCTAATGTTACTTAACCCCTTCATTGCCTTTGCGGTTAGCCTCTAAGGTAATGAAGTGACTGTTAGTGCATTTTTCCTGGCTCGGATGCATGCTGGGGGTCTCCGGTGCTGGTATTAATGGGTATCAGCTCCGGAGACCCCCGGCATCAATCCAAGGCAGGAAAAGGGCCTGATTTTTTCTAAGTCCCCTATAGCTGCTCAGCCCCAGCTTCTTGCCAACTTTTTTGTGGCGGGGCGTTTTGGAGAACATTTCCCCATTCTAGAGCGACGATCAGCGCCAAGATGCTGATCGGCGCTACTAGAATACAGCGACTTAGAAAACTGGCGAGGGTAGGGCTTCTCGCCAAGCGCGCGGCGAGTTTAAATTTCCGCCTAAAAAAACCGGCACATTTTCCTTATCTCGCCAGCTTTTCGGCACTTACTGAATCGCAGTAGGCATATTTGCCAAAAAACTGGCGAGATGGGGCTTATCGCCGTTTACTGCATAGGCCCCTATATCGGAAGTGATCTCTCATATAATTTGTTCCTTTATACAAAGTCTACTGTATTTACTCTCTTCTGCCTCTATGTACTGTAACCAATTGACAGATTTTTATTACTCACAATCCCGTAACCATGCAGCTTGCTCCAGTTCTGAATAAGACATGGCGAATCATTCATATACAGTTTAACTGTCATGGTAAGGTATGTTTCAGGCACATGGTACTAATGCATGTTTGGCATCCTCGCAGGGAGATTCTTCTGTGTAATGACAATCAAATGTGACCAAGCTCAAACTTTAAACTCTGTTGAATTAGAAGTTGAACAAAGTAATACATTTATACACATTTATAAAATACTAGAGGAAAAAATATAATAGATTACAAAAAACATATGTAGCACCTTTTCCCCCACCCTATGTGAGATGATGTAGGTATTGGTGTATTCTGGTGCTGGTGCATACCTGTGAGGTAGAACAGAAGGCCCCTGAGATCTCTGCGGTGATATAGGGAGACATCAGGATAGGCAATCAGGGATGGTCCATTAGTCAGCGAAGCGCCTCCAGCCCAGGAGGATCCTGGTGCAGCCAGGTTGAACCTCAGAGACAACTCTTCTTGATAGTTCACACTTCAAACATCACACCATAGATGATATAACTGGGGTTTATTGGGTTCAGTACAACATACAGGCTTCTTTCCCTGAATACAGTACCCCAGGCTTGAGGCCTTGAGCACCCTTCCTCATCATAACTTACCCCCTAACAGGGCAAGGCCTCAGCTCACAGCTATCCAGGAGAGGCTCACTACTGGGTCCTCATAGGAGGGAGTGCAGCACAGAACTAACTCCCTGAAACACTTACTCTAAACTCTAGAGGGAAACCCCCTCCTTCCCAGGGGAGTGGCTTGTTAGTCGGCCTCCTAGCATTCATAGGCCCCCCTTGTAATACAAGGCTACTCCTGAACTTTATTAAGTAACACACATATAACAAGATAACCAGGCCCTGCAGGATTTGTTCCCACCACTGCCCACTCTTTACTGGGACTTACAGTGCTAAAGGGGCCAAAGAAATAGTAGCCTAAGGAGGCTTGGCTACATCCTCCCTCTAGTTTTGAAATCCCGCATGACCCGCATGAGGGTATAACATCCACCACATATTTATACAATGAAAATAAAATGTCAGTCAACATTAAAACATGGCATAACAGTACTTTAAGACCATCTGTAATAGTGAGCTGGGTCTGGCTTGAGCATAAGATTCCCTTTACTATCCGATACCGTCACTGAATAGCAGCGCTTGCGCCCAGACCCCCAATATTCTCCACTGTATCAAAGTGGACCCTGCGGCCTACCTGCCAACTTTCATTAAATAGCAGGTTCTGTCTTCCCTGTTGTGCATACTATTGTTGGCCTGCACCTTCATGTAATCTATTATGGCTGCGCACACCCACTCATCCCGGTAAACTTCAGCTGTTCGCAGTAGAGATTCAGGAAGGTAGGGATAATCATACCCTTCCAGTCTAAACTTTTGAACCAACACACTATCAGCGTGACTACTCTTGGTTAAATTATGCCCGTAGGCCTGACCTGGCAATACCCAGTAGATGGATCCTTTCCATAGAGGCTCACTAACTGATTCCTCTCCCTCTGGTTTTGAGAAAAGGCTTGCCTCCATTTTTGTACAGCGCACCCGCATAATTTCTGCCTCCTGCAGAATTTCATAGAACTGGCTCTCCTTCCACCAATGATCGGTCTGGGAACCCCTTTCCAGCACAAACTGGGTCAGTTTTAGATGCGGCACATATCCCCTAAATAGTGGGTCCCACCACGGTAGAGGTTCCGCCCCTTCAGACACTTTAACCATCACAATTGGGGTAACCGTCACACAAGAGGGGGCCACAGCCATTACCGGGGAAATAGGTAGAGGGGACCGGGCCCTGTATCGGTTGTCACAATTAACTCCTCAGGGTCTGAAGTCAGTTCCCAGGGCTCCAAGGGAGCCTGCTCAGCGTCCATACTTTGGGAACTGCGGCTCCCATACGGATTTCGGAATCGAGCAGGTGCTGAAGCATTATCCAGAAATCGGGCTGGTAGCTCTTGGACGACTGTCTAGCCATCTCTATCAGTCTTTGGAGAAACCCGTGGATATCGGGAAGTCCCCCAGAGTTCTGCAGGGTCTTAGATGTCTCCGCTCCAGGGCCCTGGAGGCGAAGGTACGGTGCGTGGCATTCAGAGCACCGGGAAGTGGATCCCAGTGCATGCCCACCCGTTCACACAATGGGCAGACCAACCGGAGTGAGTTCTCCCCATCGTGGGGCAGTAAAAGCAGCACTCCGTGGAGAACTAAGTGAGTGCCTTTTTTCTCATCCATCGTCGCAGCTATTTGGGAGGGAGCGAGTAGGAGTGCATCTGTGCAGCAATACTACTACCTGCGACTGTGGCTAACTCCCCACATCCGCGGCTCGAAGCAGATAGATATGCCTTCAGCTCCTCCCTCTGGTAATGCAATAGTAGGGCTGTGGAGAAAAGGGTGTGACTTGGCTTTCGGGCCAATCCCGGATAATTCTGCCAGGATGGCACGGCTAGGCTTTGCACCAACCCAGCAATTTGCAACAGAGTCTTGCAACTTTGCACAAGCTGCCAAGTGGTCTCCTGTTTTTGGCGGGAACCACCATTTTACATTGATAAAGCACATGATACGGGTCCCTTTTCGGGTGCTGTGTTAGCATGGCTGCAGCTGCTCAAACAGAGGTTCACTTGCATGTAGATTGAAGAGTTCCTTCTTTTCCTCCTTGCTGCAAAAGTCAGTCCTGATTCTATCTCAGCAGTGCCTCCATTTGTAGCACCTTTTCCCCCACCCTATGTGAGATTATGTAGCTACTGGTGTATTCTGGTGCTGGTGCATACCTGTTAGATTGAACAGAGATCTCTGCGGTGGTATAGGGAGACATGAGAACAGGTTATCAGGGATGGTCCAGCGGTCCAGGAGGATCCTGGTGCAGCTCAGGGGCAACTCTTCTTGATAATTAACACATCAAACATCACACCAGAGTTGATATAACTGAGGTTTATTGGGCTAAGTACAGCATACAGGCTTCTTTTCCTGAAGGCAGTACCCCAGGCTTGAGGCCTTGAGCACCCCTCCTCAACATACCTTACCCCCTAACAGGTTAAGGCCCCAGGCCCCTCCTATCCAGGAGAGGCTTACTGCTGTGTCCTCATAGCAGGGAATGCAGCACAGAACTAACTCCCAAAAACACTTACTCTAAACTCTAGATGGAAACCCCCTCCTTTCCAGAAGAGTGGCTTGTAAGATGGCCTCCTATAAGTCATAGCCCCCCACCCCCTTGTAATACCAGGATACACCTGAACTTTATTAGGTAGCACACATATAACAATACAACCATGCCCACTCTTTACTGGGACTTACAGTGCTAGAGGGGTCAGATAATTAGTAGCCTAAGGAGGCTTAGCTACACATAGAAAACACAGTTCTTCATTAAAGCTACTGAAAGAGAGGGTATTTATTGCAAAGAGAATCCACATTGATCTGTATGTTGAAGTCCAATCTCAATTGCCTTGTCAAATACCAATATTATCATGTTCAATGCCAGAGATTCTAAAATGTTTAGGAGATCATTGGTGACTCATTGAAATGTTTAGCAATTTAAATTCATTAATCATTCTTCAAAATTGCATTCACATGTTCTATTGCCCTGAATTTAAATTGTCTTCTGGTTTTTCCTACATACTGTAGATCAAGTTACAAGGACATACTGCAACATAATTAAGACCTATTTATTTGCAATAAAAAGCTTTAACAGTATACTTTTTAAATTTGCATCGGGTCCATTACATATACACCACAGGGAAAATTCCCTTTAGGAATATTTTTATGATTGCCTAACCATCAAGTATCTGAAGGCGTCTTACCAAAATGACTTAAAAAGAATGTCTTTGAGATATGTAGACTGTGTACCTATCATTTGTGTATAATCACGTAAGACTGCCTTCAGATCCTAAATAACCCTGTTTATCTAATATCCTACACAAGTCATTCCAATGTGTTAAATAACCTGTGATGAATCTTATAAGACCTCATCGAAAATAGAAGATCAGAACATGAAATGTTTTGCTTGCAATTAACCTCTATTAATAGATTAATTTGATCAGCCTCTAGCTTTAAGTCGCTGTGTCATCTCTCGTAATCTTATTTCAAAAGTCTGGACATCACTACAATTTCTCTTGAATTGCAGGAATTGTCTGATTGGTGTAACTTTAATCAAAGAGGACATTTATTGACTTTTAGCATATGTAGCCCTCTTTCCCCCTTACTAAAGAGACTACCGGTACTGCCGTTACCTGTTGGCTCACAGAAGGCCGGAGCCTCTGCCACTGGGAGCCTAGGGTGCATGGATATCCATCTCGATGCAGCGCCTCCACCTGAAAGGAATCCTGACGCAGCAGGATAAGCCCCTCCCAGGAACAATATCAGTAATACACACACACACACGTCTGTATATATAATAACAACCTTTACTATACACCATCAACAGTACCCTGTACCACACAGTATAACAACCCCCAACTCAGTACACCAATGAGTGTCCCCAAAGTACATTAGGTGCTAGGCACCAATACCATGATGTCCTTTTCCGCAATGTTCAGGCCCACCCAAAAGTGTAGGAAGTAGTGCTACCCCGTGAGTTGTTGGTGCACTTTGTGAGGTACCTGCCGAGTACTCCAGTACTCAGTGCGGCCGACTTAACGATGGGGATCCGCTGATCCAGCGATATCACCGTCCACAATGGCGTCCACCTTGGCGCTGGGTGGTCTCCGGTAGGAGGGTCCCACCTTTAAGAGTCTGTGTTTATAGGTGGTCTGATCCCAGACCAAAGGGAGAAATCACCGCGCGGCGTCTTCCTCTGTGTCCTTGACACTACCCAGTAAATGGGGAAGCGTCTCTATGTAGGGCCTTCCCTGAAGCAACAACAAGCTCACTTGAGTGGGGCATACCTGGGACCCTGGCCTAATCTGAGTGCCACTGACACTCAGACCCTACGTTCCCCTTCTCTGTTCTGGCTCCTTCTGGCGTGGTCCCACTCAGCGCGCCAAATGTATCTATCTCGCTGCCAAGATCCTAGCAACCCTATTGGCTGTGGTGCATCACCTGACTAATAGCCCCTGGAGCTGCTGGGAGCTGTAGTTCACTTGCGGAGCCCTGGGTGTAATGTCCGCCGCTATGCTGACTCCTGCGCATGCGCGAGGTGGAACAAGATGGCCGCCACACCTGACGAAGGATTCAATTATCCGAAACACGCGTTGTGTGTGCAGATACCTGGACCAGAAGTTGTGTGTCTACTCGAGGACACCATAGCTTGCGCCTGCACTGACAGTGAACAGTCCTGTAGACCGGACGCGGCGAACAGGAGCACACTGCACCGGAGAGCGGGAGGTTAATGTCGGCGTCCCTGAGCAGTTTTTTTAGCGAATTGTTGTCTAACATTCTTTGCCAAATAAACGTATTTTTATTCATCTGTGTGGCGCGGTCTTCCACAACAGGCGCCATGAGTGGTCTATCCATGATGTACAGAGGGAGAAGGAGCATGACTGACTAGCAAGAAGGAGAGAAAGAAAATAAAGATATCAATAGTACTACCCAGTACCACACAGGCCCGTGTGAGTACATATTGCGTTATACTCTTATCACTGTTTAACTGTTTTTTGTAATTTTCTTACTGAACACATCAATAGTCCGGAGTATCTCCCAGAAAACACAGAAAGTGGTAGATAAACACTGCACTCACAATTTTTTATGGTGATGGAAGATTCTGCAGGAACAAAATGTCAGCTTCCTTCAATATTGAGTAAATTTCAGTTATTCTTAAGTTCAGCTGAGGTATTTTTTCTGGTGAGCCTTGATATTCTATACTAAATACAAATATACACACACACATGATTATTATGCAGTGCACATAGGGACATATTTTCAAGTCAATGGGCTGCAAGTTGTCTTCCACTGCTAGAAGGTGTCATATGAAAGGACTGTTAAATAAATATAGGCCTGTACCTATTTACTGTATGTTGTAAGAGACTGCTCTGTGATGCAGATCTATTCAGGGGATGAACTGTCCATAACTGTGCAGTGGATGAACAGACCTAATAAAAGTAGTGGTTCTGTACGTGACATGTTTTACATTTATTTACCATTGGGGTTAATGGCAAATAAATGGGGTACCATTGGGGTAAAGCTATTCTAATCCATAACACAATATTTATGCTTATAAAGTAGAATGGGTTATACAAAGTGGTCTTTAAATAGGCAGTAGAACCAATAGTTTGTGACTAGAAATACATTTTTAGTACTGATACTATTGGATAGTAAATAAAACAAGTAGTGGTCACCCCATGAACGCTCAATGATGAGAAAGGGACGGCGCTGTCATGCTGTTAACATGCTGGTGCCAGTAGGTGCAATAATAGTGGCTACATTATTATTGTTTATTTGTAAAGCACCAACATATGCCGCAGCGCGGTACAGTGGGGGAACAGAGTGACATCAATTGCATAAACAGAATGACAATCAAGCACAAACAGATACAGAAGGTAATGAGGACCCTGCTGTTGAGAGCTTTCAATCTAGAGGGAATAAGGGGTAATGTAGAAACAAAAGATAAAGTGGCGGCACATTGTGGAATTGGAGTGTGCCTCAGGCTGGGGTATGGTTCAGCCGCACCGCTGGATCTATTGAGCTTTAGTGGTGTGGATTTTAGGGGGTGTTAGATAGCATGGAGTTTGGTTCAGCCGCTCTGCTGTTACCAATATGGTTGGGAGGTGGATGTTAGGAGAATGCCAAATAGGCTTCCTTCAAAAGGTGATTTTGAGAGTTTTTAAATGTTTAAAAGCTGAACGAAGAGTCTTTTTGTACGTGGTAGGGAATTCCAGAGAGAGGGGGCAGCACCAGAGGACTCTTAGAGATGGGATGTGAAGGGACATAATAAGACAGGAGGAGAGGTGGATGTCGTGGGAAGAACATAGGGTGCGTTTAGGGATTGTTTGTGGTGTGAGGGCTGAGATGTAAGGTGGGGTCAGTGTCATTGAAAGCTTTGCAAGTCAGAACTAGGGTTTAAAATGTCATTCTAGACCATATGGGAAGCCAGTGTAGGGATTTGCATAGTGGAGCAGCAGAAGGGGAGAAGTACAACTGTAAATGGCCATCTTAGCATGCACACTGTACCACACATTTTGACAAATTGTATTCTACGAGAAACAGAATGACAGCACTCAAAAGTATGTATCCTCTATTGGACCATAATGTGAGAGGTACTGAGAAAGTTTATGATTTACCTCAACTGATTAGCTCCTTGGGGCAATTTCAGACTAGATGGGCAGATTTTTTTTTCCCCAACATTTTTTTGTATTAGTATCATTTGCTATTTTGTACACACACACACACACAGAATATGCTGTACTTATAAATAA
This sequence comes from Ascaphus truei, assembly GCF_040206685.1. Lineage (NCBI taxonomy): Eukaryota > Metazoa > Chordata > Amphibia > Anura > Ascaphidae > Ascaphus > Ascaphus truei. Next base: position 58,526 of record NW_027456736.1, on the reverse strand, counting down.
TGATGCGCTTATTCATAATAGTAATAATTATTATGTACTCTCACATGTCTCCAGTAGACTCACAGTTAAACATGCTCAGATACATAATGTACACCTCCCCATTTGTAAATGATTTGACATTTTACTAGTGCCCTGTAATTTCCATTATACAATGCTATAAATGAGGATTTCAGTCAAAAGCGAAGAGATATAGATGACAGCCGGTGCTAATGAAATAACATTTTAGAATACGGCCAGTTACAGCAGGTGAGGATGTTCCTGTAGAGAAGAAAAGTTGTTAGTGAAAATAAGTGTCACAGCAGTAGAGAAAGATTGACTTCCACTTCGTGCAGTGAAGTGATTTAGAATTTTGATCTCTCAGATAAGCCTTCAAGGGAAAAATATATAAGTTTCAGTCTCTCAATATATAATAGTTTTTTTATTTTCAACAAGGCTTTATTTTTACATTGTGCGCTGTGCAGAAACCTGAAGAAAAGTAATAAAATGGTGAATCATACCAAAGTCTCTTTTGTGAAAAATGTCCTTCTTAATAATATGACATTTTTAGACAAGTGTTGCTGCTTCCAATTTATCCTATAACCATAGGTACCTATATGCCGTTTGTCAGATTAATTTCCTAGCTTTCTGGGTATGAAATGCTGTCAATGTATTTAATTGCTAACTTCTCTTAGTACAGTATATACTAAACACAGACCCGTTTTTTGTACTTCGTAACACATTTGTTGCAGGAATACAGCGCATTGCACTTTCATATGACGTGGGCCCCTAGCTAAACAGTTGTCTCGCATCAATCATTGCCATTGTTTGGAAAAAATATATTACTGGATCACAAATGCAACTAAAACATGTATTGTGTGTAAGTGCTTGTTCCTTGTTCAAGGACACCATGGAATGTCAGGAGGAGGCTTCTTTTTATTAATGCTTTGTACAGGTCCTATGCTATTTATGTGTTCAATAGAATTTGAAGCACCTGAGTCATTCCTAACAGCATTGTGCTTGTTTCTCATTTGTACTTTTGTACTGATATTTGAACATAGAGGTGACAGACTGATAAATTATGTAAATTTCACCACTGCTCCACAAGGAAATATTCTTTTAGAGAGGATTATTGTTTCAGCAAATAAAAAGAATAAACAAAATGGGATGCAGATGTGTTGGTTTTGGGAGATATGGCACATGCTTCTATGTTTTAAAGCAGAGAAATTTATATATATTTTGGATTTTTTTTTTTTTTCACATATTTTTAAAATAAGGCATATTTATTTGCTTTCCACAGTAATATATTCTCTACTTGTAGATAGCAATTATGGGATCATATGCCAGACATATCTCCTAGCTACAATGATGATACAAAACAGTAGCACAAGATATATCAACTAAAACCCCATTATTTTTATTGGAATTTCTCCCTCGGATAAAATGGCTGCTGTTTTAGCACCAGGGAGCTTTGGTACTATATGTACCCTTTTCAAAACAATATATCTTGTGGTGCGTGCTAAAGCCACAAAAAGCTATACCTTAAAAACTATTACATTCCTCATAAACTACATAAACTATTTCTGTTGTAGTTGTGGGTGTTTTTCTGTGTTCCCTGTGGAACATTTTTACGCCCACATTTTCTATGCCAAAAGGTCCATCCAAATTGTACTTGTTCCCAGTTGGTCTCCTCCCTCTGCACCTATGATGAGACATTCTGGGCTCTTCCATTCTACCCCCTACTCTACTGTACATGTTCTCAAGGTGGACCTTCTACGGTCAAAGCTACTAACCTTGCCAATAGTGTTGTGCCTATTTATTGAACTGCTGCTGGGGTGTCTGCTGTTCTCTGATGTACAGCAAATAAACACAAAATGGTGTAATGTGGCATTATAGTTGTTGCACAGTTTGGGAACATATTCGAGAAAATGGGGAGAATCATAACCATGTGTTTCCTTACTTTACGTGCTTGATGAAGACCTATCATGTTACTTTTACATAGTTGTTTGTAATTAATCCTTATTGACAATACATTTGCTTATTTATAATAAACATTGTTCTTAAAATGAAATACTTTAAAGGAGGAGTCTAATTTAAATGTCCTTTTTTCCACATTTAAATTTTACTTACTTTGATAGATCTTTACTTGCTCTTCCATTTTTTTTTAAATCTGGTGCTCCATTCAGGAGATATGTGATTGAAATAATGTGTCTGGTAGGTTTAAAAAATAATTAAATAAATAGGACATGCACGGGGGGGGGGGGGGGCAAGATACTAACATTGGAAGAGCTAAACTCATATAGGCTTCGGGAGGATTGCTGCTTTAAATATATTTGTGCAGTCTAGTGCCCCTGGCTATACCGTTTTCTTTTGTCCTAACATTATAAGTCCTAATAGGAACAGGCAGTGTTGGGGTTAAACTCCTGCACAGACACCTAGCATATTAGTTGCAGACTGGATAGGATACAATGTTATCCTATCCAGGTGCAGGCCTAACGGCAGTTAGGAGTGTCATGCCTGGAATGGTACTGACTGGAACACATGCCAGTGGTGCGATGCCTGTCAGTACCCGAACCTGCCCTGTTATGGGGCAGGGTTACAAACCCCTGCAAGCCCTGCAAGATGGAGGCACTTTCCTGGAAGATCTGAGCTAAGAACCTGTCCTGTTGAACCTCCCTATACCATCTAAAGAACACTCCATCTGCTGTGAGCCTACAGGTATGCACAACCACACTGGGAACATGTGGCACTTATCCCAGAAGAGCAGGTCCCCCGTAGGAGGGGACGGGGAGGGGGGGGGGGGTGTTGGATAAGGGTGCTACATTTGTTTCAATATATTCCTTCATTTATGGCCTTATTCATGTAACTGCAAAGTGGATATTCAAGTCAGTGGTAGTTCAAGTCAGTGGCTCGTAGGCCTAGATACATCAAACTCCATTAAAACGGAGTCAATATTCAGTAGATCAAACCTTCAATAAAAAATGCCTCCTGTGTATGAAGGCGTCATGTATATTGGTGTTAACGTCCATTTAATTTAATTTAATTGTAGTGAACACTGGAACGGGTGTGATAACCTTTATGTAGACTTGATGCATGTGTCCCATAGTTCGATGATTGAAATAAAGTTTGACACATTGCATCATGTTGACTACCTGATGAATCCAATTTAAATTCAAACAGAATTATGTGTATCTTTTGAATTATAACTAGTGTTAGTAACTATAATTGTTAGTGTAATAATATTTATAATAGCCATGCCATGGAAATAATACAGTTTATTAACCTACACAGTATACAATAAAATATCCCTGCAGCATCTAATACATTGTTGGTCAATACATAGCAACTTCATTCTGTGCCAACAATATAAAAAGACATTTTATTATTCACACACGTAGATCTTGACGCTTTGGTGGGGGGGGGGGAGGCACATAGAAACATAATTTTAAAGTACGTACTATCTGCATATCTGTATACCTAATGCTGGCCATTTCTGTGTGCCAAAAACAAGAAAAACAGACTATGCCGATGGTGCAGATTCAGAAACTTCAGGTTAGTACAAAAGGTCCAAACATGCAAACCTAGCATTTCTGTGCTTCAATTTAGCATCAGAAAAGCTGTTTGCGACGCTTACTGTAGGATTCTGAGACATGGAAAAACAAAAATAAATCACCATAACAAAATTAAAACTAACAGAAACAAACAGACTTGCATACTGCTAGGTACCATAAGATTAAATAAGGGAAATTTAGGTGGAGAGTACGTAGAGCAAATTCATCAGGGGTTGTTGCATGTAGCTGGAGCCAGCTCTGCGGTGCGTTGGCAGCAGAGAGTCCAGGCTGGAGCATGCAGGTGGGGCAGTCTGGCGATCCCAGGTCGGGGCAGGCAGCAAACAGAAGAATGGTCAATCAAGCCAAAGGTCAGAGCAGGGAGCAGGCAGCAGTGAAAGAGGTCTAGCCAGATTCAGTACCAGGTGTTGGGAATAATCATCAGGGAGCTTCCAAGTAGTAGTGGAACAGGATTACCTGCCTCCAGGCAAGCAAACTTGTTGTGAAGCAAAGGACAGGGCTGGTGCCTTCTTATAGGCCATGAAAAGTTATGTGATGCAATCAGCACAGCTGACTGCTAAGGGGCTGACAGGTAGTGACTTTTTTGACTCCCACTACACATTTGCCCTATGACTGCAGTGCATATATGCACGGCACGTGCAGGAAATTCCTGTAAAATGATGAGGCTGAGAAGATACCTAAATAAACCAGTTAATGGGCTGAGCTTGGGAGGAAAGTATATGGCCAGGGTCGGCTGGGAATATTGCGGGACTCGGTGCAGACATGTAGGGCGGAGCCTTTACCTTTTCCTTCCTGCAGGGTCCCTCATCATGGCGCCTCGACGTCACATGCCGTCGCATTGCCATGACGACATGATGTCCCATTATCATGGCAACGCAACGCCATTTGACATCACGGCTGCATGATGAGGGCCCCAGCAGGAAGTGATGGGGAGGAGAAGGTAAAAGTATTATACAGGCCTCACGCTCTGCACCAGCAATCAGTTTAATTGTTGTGGGGAAGAGCGCAGGGCCTCTGTAACCGCGGGGCTCGGTGCAGTGGCGTCGATAGCACCGCCATCAAGCCGGAACTGGATGAGGCATAGTGGCAACCAAACAAACATCTTTAACATGCTCTTTATCTGAGAAAGTACTGTCTGGCGTTGAATCAAGTAAGAGCCCTCTAAAGTGTCCAAGGAACAGATTTACAGTAAAACCATTTACTGCTTATAGTGTTATAAAGTTGCCCATTTAGGACTAGATCCACAAAACGTTGTTAAAACAGGAACAAATGTTATGTTTACTGTACTAGCATTATATGCTCAAAGCTAATTATATGCAAAAACATGAACATAATGTCACATTATTGGCGTTACACTTATCCAGACAAGAGAGAGGAGAGAGAAGTAATGCCAGGAAATAATACTATTTTGTTTAAATGTTGCTTAACTGATGCTTCTTCTCTTCCAAATTTTATAAAGAATTCAGAAATATCTTGGGTATTTTGAAATAGTATTTTAACAGAATTGTCAGATAAGTGGGAATTCAGCTGCTTTTCTACTACTGTTGACATTTCATTTTAAGTACCAATCAAGAATACGTTGTGAATCCATTTGTGTTAGGTAGTGTCAATAGCTCCAAAATATTTCTTATTTTAAAATGCATTGATGTGGCGCTGAATTACATTTTTAACCTCCTGCTTTCTCGTTTGACGATTATTTGCACACAGATTGCCAACATATCAATCAGATTATTGTTCACTCTTTGCATCCACAGCGCATGTTTTTGTGCAAAGCCAATGACTTTGTAACTTGTTTTTAGAATCGTCATATCTGGACCTTGCCTAGATTTAAGACAAGAAGATAGAAGATCGATGCCAGCGCGGCTCCAATAGATGTCAGACTCACCAGGTAGGATTGTAAAATCAATTTATTAAACTACATAAAACAGATACTAACAAGACATGACTAGGAGACCAACTCCCACGCGTTTCGGGCAAGTTTGCCCTTTCTCAAGGAGTGTAACAAGCATGAAGGGAGGGTGTTATTTATACCTCCCTTCTACTAATTGACTAATGTGTTGCACCTAATTGGAAAATTATGCAAATTTCAACACATTGGACTCAAACTCGTTAGTCACATATATATATACAAATATAATAAAATAGTTTGATATGCAGACTATAGTATAATTATCATAGTACAATAGTCTGCAATGGTATAATACCTTAAATCATAATATGTATGAATTCTACATATGTAGTGTCCACAAATTACATAGAAAAATACATGTGGAAACATCATTGTTGATTATTAAGTAAGTATATAATGCTAACCAATCAAAACCACTTGATTAGGGCAAGGCATATATTATGTACATATATATATATATATATATATATATATATATATATATATATATATATATATATATATGTATATATATATAAATATCTCTCTATACAGGATATCACCTTACAAATGCTCCACATAAATGACAAATACAGATACAACAGTAGAAGTATAATGAATATATAATTCCATTAATATATTGTATAATGCTTATGATGTTGGAAAGAAAGAACACAGGGAAGGAAGGGAGCACAGGGGAGGGGGGGCAGGGGAGGTGGTGGTTGGAGTGGTAAGGGAGGGGTGTGTGGGAGGGGGGGGGGAGTGTGTGAGGGTTGTAAGGAAGAAACATGGAATACAGTAATACCCATTAGTAACCCTAGTGTAAGATCACAGAAAAACCTTCAGGTCCCATTCTGTATTGAGGCCTTTAGGTATTTATGTGTCGATGGTGAAGATCTAGAACGTTTCACGTTGGTAAAGAGCCCTGGATCGATCTCCACCTCGTTTGTGGGGTCTAATATGTTCAAGAATTACACATTTTACATTTCTGAGACTACCTGACTGGCATTCCATAAAGTGATTAGACATGGGACGTGTAATGTCCAAATTATTAATATGTCTAATATGTTCTAACATCCTTATTTTAAATAAGCGGGTTGTTAGACCCACATATCGTTTATTGCATCCGCAGGTGATCATGTATATTACATGATCCGTGTTACACGTCACAAATGAAAGGATTCTGTATTCTTTAGTTTGTTCAGTGTTAGTGAAACTTTTACATTTTTGGACATATTGACATATTTTACATTTCCCGCATTTAAAACACCCTATTAGATCTGGGAATAGCATGTTTTTGTTGTATTTGTTCTTGTCTGAGATCATACTTGGTGAAACTACTGCACCGACACACTTTATTAGAGCAAATACCCAGTTTGTACCTGGCAGATACCTGGAATGCGCCGCTCCTCACCTCTGACAAGCCCCGTTGCGTTTGCCTTCCCAGCCTTGGTTCATGCCTGGCTGACGGGCGGCTGATCTGTTAAATGATAATGATTAGGATTTAATAGGCTGCTATGCTTCGCGTGTCTACCAGATGGCATAAATTCATGAATTGTAATGCAGTATATATATATATACTGTGCAGTATTGCAGCCAGCGGGAATAAAATGCTTCAATCCCTGCCTGGAAAATACCTCAATGCACTCGGGCAGAAAACAGTCACAAACCTCAATACACCCGGGTATACCCGAATTCGTGGGACTAGCCGAGCTCGAATAAAGTGTGTCGCCAGTGTAGGCTGCCCAGTGTGTGTGCTTTTTGAAAGACAAATGTTGGGTCCATAGATACCATGTCCTTTAAGAGAACATCTGTATTGAGAATGGCCCAGTGTTTCCTAATTATTGATTTGATGTTCATAGCTTGACGGCTATATGAGTGATAAAGAATGGTGGTTCACATTGATTTATGTCATTCTGTTTAAATGTATTGTTCTGTTTTGTATGAGCAAAGCTGGAGAGATCAGTATTGATAAGATCATCCCTAGGTTTATTTCTGGCCTTAGTATATGCCCATTGCACTGATAGTGGGTCATAGCCTCTATCTAAAAATCTTTTAATGAGATCATAGGAACTATTGTCAAAGTGTTCCATCGTAGAACAGTTCCTACGTAAATGAAGGAACTGTCCATAGGGTAATCCTTTAAGTAGATTTGGGCTATGGCAACTAGATGCGTGCAAAAGTGTATTCCTAGAGTTGGGCTTCCGGTATATGTTGGTATATACTCGACTATCCATACCTACATACAGACACAAGTCCAAGAATTGTATGCGGTGATGGTGAAAGTGATATGTGAATGACAGATTATAAGTGTTGGTGTTGAGATAAGTGAAGAAGGCATACAGTTGTGAGACTGTGTCAGACCAAACTATAATGAGATAATCTATATAACGGTGATATGTGATAATGTGATGTCGATAGGGGTTCCTATCTCCAAACACATGGGTATTTTCCCACCACCCCATGAAGAGATTGGCATAGGAAGGCGCAAATGATGATCCCATGGCGGTCCCACATGTTTGGAGATAGAAACCCCCATCCAACATAAAATAATTGTGTGTGAGGAGGAATCTGATGGCATTCAGCAAAAAGGTGATCTGAGCTGGAGCAAGTGTGGCATCAGATTCCAAAAAGTGTCGTGCAGCAAGTAGACCATGTTCATGTGAAATAATAGTGTAAAGCGAAGACACATCTAACGTGACCCAAAGATGTGATGGTGACCAAGTAAAATCAGAAAAACTAGATAAAACGTGTGAGGTGTCTAAAAGGTAGGAAGGAAGTGAAGTGACTAGAGGTTGAAGAAAGTGATTAACGTATTGTGAAAAGTGCTCCCCCAGTGAACCAATACTAGAAACAATGGGTCTACCTGTGCGGTGGAGAAGGGACTTGTGAACTTTAGGGAGGTGATGGAATATGGGTAGAACCGGGTGAGTACTATGTAGATATTCATATTCTTGTACAGAGAGTACTTGAAGGATCCTGCCAAACTCTAATAGTTCATATAATTCTAATAGGAAACCCTGAGTTGGATCCATACTGTATGTAACTTGGTATAGGATTTGTCATCATGGAGTTGGCGTAAGGCCTCTTCTACATAGTAAGCATAGTCTAGGACCACCACTGCTCCCCCTTTATCGGCATTCTTAACCACAATAAGATTATTTTCTTTTAAAGATTGAATAGCTTGTCTTTGTGTGAAGTTCAGATTGTTTGAACTTTGAACAACATTTTTGGTTGTGGTAATACCTTGGGAGAGCAGTAGTAGATCCCGTTCCACGGCTGATTGAAACACATTGATTGCATGACCTGTGAAATACATGGGATGAAACTTAGATTTGTTTTTGAAACCTGACGATTGGCTACCCAGAAAGTTTTGTGAATCATATCCAGTCTCTGGTTGATCATTCAACAGCTCTAGCAAGTCCTGTATATGACAATTATCACGAAATGTGAACTGCTTCTTAATATCAAAAATTGGAATTGGACATGGTTCTTCATTATTTGATATTACGTTGTGGACATTGGGTCTCATGGATACGGTCTGTAGATCACCATGGTTAGGTATAGGTATTGAACTGTCTTTGTGCTTGAAAAAACTTTTGAGAGTTAACTTCCTAGTGAACCGGTGAAGATCCACTATAGTGGAGAATAAATCAAAATTTCTATCCGGTGCAAATGTAAGTCCCAAATTCAACACACTCAGTTCAGATTGTGACAGTGTGTATTTAGAGATATTTAGAATGTTTGTGTCTTCTAATTTCAGTGCCTCATCTTTTTTGCAGGGGCCACCCACCAGCTTATTCCTGGATCTTCTTCTCCGTCTGTGTCGTTTTTTGACTGCTGGCGTCCAGATGTATTCATGGCATATGTCTGTGTTCTCCGTGGTAGAAGAATTTCTTCATTGGAAGATGCTCCGGATTCAGTACCTGAGAAGGACACACTTGGAGGGATATGTTCAGAGTCTGAAATATCTGATTCTATATTTTTTCCTGTGTGTGCATCTGATTTTGAATTTTTCCTGAGTATTGATTTGGGTTTAGAAGTAATTTTCTTATTACTATTGTGATTCATATTCTGTGGATTTTTCTTAAAGGTTGTTTTGCTCGTATGTGGTTTCTGCCAAAGATAAATATGTTTTTTTCTGATAATCAATTTTGTCCCTTTCATATTTGGTTTGTTTGGCCAGCATTATACTTTTTTCTAGATTTGTAATTCTCTGTGATAGTAATTTGTCCATATCTTTGAACCGGTCTATATGGGTGAAAGCCTGCAATTGAGATTGTAGATCTATAACATGCTTGTGTGCAGTGATTTTCTTTTTGGATTTGTGTTGAATAATTAATTCAATTAATTTAAAGGAACACTGGTCCAAAATTAGGTTCCATTGTTTCTCAAATTCGTGTGTTTCAAATCCAAATGATGGAGCTTTTGTCATTCGGAGACCTCCAAAATTCTCCAGTGTAACAATGTCCCACCATAATTTTAAATCATGCGATATACATTTTTCTAAACGAAAAAATTGCACTTTAAGATCTTGTATATCCTCACATAGAATATTACAGTCCTGATCAAAAAAAGACTCAGCTTTTTTGGTGCTAGCTGCCAAATTAAAACAATTAAAGGCAAAATGAGAATTTAAATCTTGTGGAGACATTGTAGGTATATCCATACTGAATAATTTTCAAAGTATAATGTGATGTCAATTGAGTATTGAGTCCAGCAACAGTGTAGAAGAACAAGGAGTCAAAAAAGAAACACTTAAAAGTATCACATCGATGAAATAAAATCCAGGGTTAATATTACCTGCTGGAACACTGGTGAGTCTGTGAAGATAGATGATATAAGTATCCAGGTGTAAATCCAAGTCCAGGCGGTGTGGATATGCAGACCAAGAAGAACTGACTGGCGACTCCAGGATAAACACCTTATGGCTATTAGCCTGTATATGGTTGATAAGTAGGGCAAGGAAAAAAGTCTAATGGATGTATGGGGTTGCGGCTGTGTGCAGTCCCGTTCTCAATCTATGGCGAGCGGCTGCAGATGCGACAGCTAACGGATGGAGTGGATACTCACGATGGTCCGTCCCCTCTGCTCACGACTGCACTTTCCCCTCCAGGGGTGAAGGACGTACTTCACTTGCGCGGCCACGATTCGGATGTAGACAAGAAGATAGAAGATCAATGCCAGCAGACTCACCAGGTTGGATGGTAAAATCAATGTATTAAACTACATAAAGCAGATACTAACAAGACATGACTAGAAGACCTCCTCCCACGCGTTTCAGGCAAGTTTGCCCTTTCTCAAGGAGTGTAACAAGCATGAAGGGAGGGTGTTATTTATACCTCCCTTCTACTAATTGACTAATGTGTTGCACCTAATTGGAAAATTATGCAAATTTCAACACATTGGACTTAAACTCGTTAGTCACATATATATACAAATATAATGAAATAGTTTGATATGCAGACTATGGTATCATTATCATAGTACAATAGTCTGCAATGGTATAATACCTTAAATAATACTATGTATGAATTCTATATCTAGTGTCATGCACAGATGCACACACAGGAAAAAATATAGAATCAGATATTTCAGACTCTGAACATATCCCTCCAAGTGTGTCCTTCTCAGGTACTGAATCCGGAGCATCTTCCAATGAAGAAATTCTTCTACCAGGGAGAACACAGACATATGCCATGAATACATCTGGACGCCAGCAGTCAAAAAACGACACCGACGGAGAAGAAGATCCAGGAATAAGCTGGTGGGTGGCCCCTGCAAAAAAGATGAGGCATTGAAATTAGAAGATTAGAAGACACAAACATTCTAAATATCTCTAAATACACACTGTCAATCTGAACTGAGTGTGTTGAATTTGGGACTTACATTTGCACCGGATAGAAATTTTGATTTATTCTCCACTATAGTGGATCTTCACCGGTTCACTAGGAAGATAACTCTCAAAAGATTTTTCAAGCACAAAGACAGTTCAATACCCATACCTAACCATGGTGATCTACAGACTGTATCCATGAGACCCAATGTCCACAACGTAATATCAAATAATGAAGAACCATGTCCAATTCCAATTCCTGGAATTATATGAACTATTAGAGTTTGGCAGGATCCTTCAAGTACTCTCTGTACAAGAAAATGAATATCTACATAGTACTCATCCGGTTCTACCCATATTCCATCACCTCCCTAAAGTTCACAAGTCCCTTCTCCACCCCCACCCCCCAGGTAGACAAATTATTTCTAGTATTGGTTCACTGGGGGAGCACTTATCACAATACGTTAATCACTTTCTTCAACCTCTAGTCACTTCACTTCCTTCCTACCTTTTAGACACCTCACACATTTTATCTAGTTTTTCTTTTTTTGTATGTCTTTATTTATATAGCGCCATAAATGTACATAGCGCTTCACAGTAGTGATACATATAATATAAATAACAAATAATATAAATAACATATCATGGGAATAAGTGCTTCAGACATAAAAGTAACATTAAGGAAGAGGAGTCCCTGCTCCGAGGAGCTTACAATCTAATTGGTATGTAGGGAGAACGTACAGAGAGTAGGAGGGAATTCTAGTAAGTGCATCCGCAGGGGGCCAAGCTTTATGTATCATGTGTCCATGATTATCCCTCCTTTTCCTTCCCTTCCTTCCTTCCCTGTGTTCTCCCTTTCCAACATCATAAGCACCCAAATCGTAACAAAATTAAGTAAATAGTTATCTTACATGGGTGTTATTCCCAAAATTCAACATTTGTATAGTATTGTGCAGCCCTTTATGAAGTTCAGAATTACATTCTTTGGATTCAAATGCTTCTTGTTTGATCGTATATGAAAACAAACCACTTTTCGGGAACCTTTCCTTGCTAAGGCTTGCAGTCCCTCGTACTGTACAGTCATCGCAGGAGCTCCATCTGAACAAAGCCCAACACAGTTATTACAAGAAAGCGTGTGTTCCTTGAGATAATAATCAACCATAATAAAAAGCTGGATACAATGGTCGATAATTATTGTTTGACAAAATAGCATGTTTTCAGAAAACTGACTTTCCCATAAATAGTGAACATAAACAATTACATTGGCAATCATTTACTGAATTAGCAGCTTCACCCAACTGCAATGCAAATATTGTGACTGTTAATATATGTAAACGTTGACCTCGATATTCTGCTACAGGTGCCATTGTTTGACACTGAGATGCTTTGTAGCTGTTCTACTGAATCTTCACCAATCACAGTCCGGACAATGTCCACTGCTCTGATGTCATGTGGCTTTTTTTTTTTGCACAATTATTTATGCAACTTTATAGGATGGAAGCAGTGCTTTTTTGGCAAAGAAGTTAAGTTCACAATCAAATGTTTTTTCTTTTAGAAGCTCAGACAATTTTCACTCAAAATATCTTGAGACTTGTTCAATCAATTGACATGTTTTGTTTCCAAATGTATTTTCATTTCATTTTGTTTTTGGTATCATACTTTCTGCAGCAAACAATATCAGACAGATGACACATTGGGGTTTGTCTTTGCCATCAACCAGTGTGCTATTGAAAACCCATTTGAAACACATTTTCTCATTTTCTCACTGGCTTGTTGGTTCATTCATGGATGAGTTTTCTCCTTCTTGCTCTGCTTGCTTTCTTTTGATTCCTCCTCTTGCATGTATTAAAAATGTATCCATTGTTGACACAACTGCTATATGAAAGAGAAAAAGACAAGAAAAAAAACAGTAAGAGGTATTTCTTCTTTTAAAGCTCGTTGCATAAAAGTGGAGAGAAATTTCTATCACTAATACATCAATTTCCCTTTTATTTTATTTTTTAACTTTAACTCCCATAGAAAGCAATAGATTTTGTATTCTTTATACATACAGTATGGTGCAATTTTTTCTGTAGTTTTGCAGTCGGAAGACTATGATGAGGATGTTGCCGACTTATTGTCTTGAGGGTGCGGGTGGGGGGGTTCATGGTTCCCGATCAGATCCCCCCATAGCAATAATTTTCTGTCACCGGGGCCATCAAAGTCACGGTCCCGTGGCTTGGCGCTGTGCGGTAAGGTTTGCTACATCTGTACATTT
>NW_027456736.1:5000-40000 GCF_040206685.1 Ascaphus truei | reverse complement strand
CATTTTGGTACAGCTTATTCTGTATACTCTACATGAGGTTATACATTTCACTGAACATGCCAATTACAGATCTCACTTTGTGGCAAGCCCACTGCTGAGCCTCATAATGGGGTGCCCCAAATTGATCGTAAGCCATCCTCATTGGAGGTTGAATAGTTCTTTGGCTTCTGCGAATTTGCTCTTCTATTACTTCCTCTGGAGAGTAACAATTCTCATTTGGCAAGTCAAACTCTGCCCTTGAAGGGCTCAACATGTCTACACAGTCTTTTTGGGGCACAAAGCATGGGCTCTGTGGGTCTAATGGCTGGCTCACTGGAGTCAGCGTATCTGTTGTTGGACCAAGGGGCTCCTTACCCGTAGCTCCTTCGGGAGATGCCCCCGCGGTCGGAAGGCCCCTTTGAGAGGTTCCTTCCATAGGATTCTCAGAGGTGGCATTTATTACAGTCTCTGGGCCATCCTCTGTACTATCAGTTTCTCCATCGAGTGAAACCGTGGGCACTTCCAATTCGTTATCCCGTACTTGAGGTATAGGAAGGAGATGGTTTCTATGCCATACCTTTACCCGGCCTTCGGAGTCCTTGATGCGGTATACCGGGAGGCCAGGCATCTGTGATTCCACTTCATACACCCCATCCTTCCACCAATCGGCCAGTTTGTGCTTTCCAGGAATGCCCAAGTTACGGAGGAGAACTGTATCCCCGGGGCGGATTTCTTTATGTCGCACCTTGTGATCATAGTGCCTTTTATTACTCGCATTTAATTGCGCCGCTGCCTTCTCAGACAAATTGTAAGCCTGCTGCAAACTATCTTGTAACCTTTGCACATATCGAAAATGCGTCCTATTGGGTACCCCATCGGTAGATATCCATAGTCACACATCCAAGGGCAGCCTAGCCTCTTGTCCAAACATTAAGAAGTACGGGGTATAACCTGTAGACTCATGTCGAGTACAGTTGTAGGCATGCACCAACGTCTCTACGTGCTTGCTCCACTCAGTCTTCTGAGAGCCTTTCAAAGTGCCCAACATGTCGAGTAGCGTGCGATTGAAACATTCGGGCATAGCATCCCCTTCCGGATGATACGGGGTAGTCCGTGACTTGGTCCCTTCCCTGATCAGAATGCAATCTATTCGGTAACCCATAATGAATAAAGTATTTCTCCCACAGCACTTTAGCCACTGTCACCGCCCGTTGGTCCTTGGTAGGAAAAGCTTGAGCGTTTCTTGTATAGTGGTCTGTAATCACCAGGACATTCCCGATACCTTGTGTGTCAGGCTCAATACACAAGAAATCCATGCACACCAAATCCATGGGTCCGAAGCTTTTCAAATGGGCCATGGGGACTGCCCGGGTGGGGAGTGTCTTCCTCTGTATACAACGAGTGCACTGCCGGCAATGTATCTAAACCGATTCTCTCATTTTCGGCCAATAGAATCGATCACGAAGTAACCCAAACGTATTGTCAACGCCAAGATGACCATGATCATCATGCAGTGCCTGAAGTACCATGTCTCTAAGGATCTGGGGCAGGGATAACTCGCCGGTCGGGATGATTGTGGTACGGTACGACCCTGTACAATAGGCAGTTGACCAGTTCTAATTTATCGAACTCCTTCATTAATAAATTCACTAGGTCTAGGGGAGCTTGCTTAAGTATGGAAGGGTTCTCCTGTTGCAAGGCTTGGCGTGCTAGTTCAACCACTGGATCTTGAATTTGATACTGTACGAATTCTTTCCATGAAATAATCTTATTCTCTGTGATATTCATTCCTTCGGGATGTTGGTACGTTCTAGGAACTGCTTTGGACTGACACCCTAGCGAGTCTGCTATCCTTAATTCTGAGAACGCTACCCGATCGCTGACCACTGCAGCAAGAGAACACAGGGCACGTATGCCCGGCCCCGGAATTTCCTCCCACTCTTCTTCATCGGCAGTAGGGTGAAGTCCAGGTCTCCGAGACAGTGCATCTGCCCCTATGTTGGTGGGTCCAGGTTTGTACTTGAGGTTGAACCGATAGTTTGCCAGGGCCGCTAGCCAACGATGACCGGTCGCATCTAGTTTTGCAGACGTATTGATGTAAGTCATAGGATTGTTGTCAGTCCTGACTTCGAACTGGACACCATACAGATAGTCATGTAACTTATCCACTACAGCCCACTTGAGGGCTAGAAACTCCAACTTGTGGACCGGGTAATTCTGTTCGCTTACGGTCAAGCTTCGACTAGCATACGCCACGGGTCTGAATCCGGTGTCATGTTTCTGATGCAACACTGCCCCTAAGCTGCTGAAACTGGCATCCACATGCAGGACGTATTCCCGGTCTGGATCGGCATAGGCCAGCACTGGGGCTTGCGTTAGATTGGTCTTTAATCCCAAGAATGCCTGTTCACAAGCAGGGGTCCATTTATCCCCAAAGGGTGTTTGTGCAGAGGTAGCTTTCCTTCCGGTGTCTCCAGGGTAAATCTTTAAGAGGTTATTCAGGACCTTAGCGTTACTGGAGTAACCTTCCACAAACCGGCGGTAGTACCCGCAAAACCCCAGGAAGGACCGTAGTTCCTGGACGTTGTTGGGTCTTGGCCAATTCACCACCGCCTCTATCTTTCCCGGATCGGTTGATATCCCTTCTGCCGATACGATATGGCCCACATATGACACGGATGTGTGGCAGAACTTGCATTTGTCCATGGACAGTTTAAGTCCTTCATGGCGTAGTCGATCCAACACCTTCAACAGCCGCTCCTCATGCTCCTCCAGTGTCTTCCCAAACACTATGATGTCGTCCAGGTACACCAGGCATTCTCGCGGGTTCATGTCCCCCAGTGTCTTCTCCATCAGCCACTGTAAGGTGGCCGGTGCTCCACATATCCCTTGAGGCATACGCGTGAACTGGTAGAAACATTACGGGCAGATGAAAGCCGTTTTTTCTTGATCCTCCAAGTCCATGGGTACCTGGTAGTACCCTGGCCTCAAATCCAGTACGCTGAACCACTTACTCCCGGACAAGGTATTCAGGAGGTCCTCGATTCGCGGAAGGGTGTACTGATCAGGTACAGTGCGATTTTTCAATGTCCTGTAGTCCACGCATAGACGTACGGTCCCATTCTTCTTGCGTACTACTACGATAGGCGAGGCATAGGGGCTTTGGGATACTTGAACGATATCGGACTCCTCCATTTCGGCTAGTAGCCTCC
The DNA here is from genome assembly GCF_040206685.1 of Ascaphus truei. Taxonomy (NCBI): domain Eukaryota; kingdom Metazoa; phylum Chordata; class Amphibia; order Anura; family Ascaphidae; genus Ascaphus; species Ascaphus truei. The sequence goes on along the minus strand of NW_027456736.1, from coordinate 36,809 downwards.
TCACCTCTTCCACATCTCGAGATGCTATGCGTCGGGACCGTTCGCGGAACGGCGTTGTGTAATTCAGTCGAATGGTATGGCGGGCACTGCGAGTGCACCCCACGTCCATATCACTTATGGAAAACACCCCCCGCCGAGTTTCCAACTTGGTCTGCAGTCTCTCCTTCCATTCCTCTGTCAACGGCGAGTCTCCAAAATCAAACGCCAACTGTGGAGTTACGGCCTGAACGGTGGCGACCGGGCAGCTACCTTCGGCCCTCTTCTCAGGGGTCACCGGAAAGATTCGACCCAGCGGCTGCCGGTGATCAATGCACATGAGGTAAGGGGAAAGGTTTCTCACATATACCCGAGTTCGGGACGGGATTTTTCCAGTCCACTTCTTTACTGAGGCCAACACCTTGTAGCCGAGTCGCTGGTCTTCAAGTACCGTGCTCTCCAATGAGAATAGTCGATCCTCCGGATGTCTGGCGGGATATTGGCACGTTGCAACCATCATTCTTCCTTCCCGGGAGAAATCTCGGTCAACCCGCACTCCTGATTATACAACATCCCATGTTCTTCTTAAGTTGCAATCCTACCGCAGGCCTCTTGTAACGCGGGGCATGCAGCTAGAGCCAACAACGGTAGTTCACCTGCTTCCTGCAAGTACATGCGGATCACAGCTTGTACAATGTCCGTATTGGTTCCCATGATTATAGGGGCGCTGGGATGATCCCGGGGTTCCGGGCACACTAACGCTTCCACCTCCATGGGGTGATGCTTGCCGGTGTTCAACTTGGGAATATCCAGGTGTACTTTCACCACTCCATCGATAGGGTAGTCTTCATGGCTTAGCCCTCTCAACCTCAGGGAGTCGGCAGATAGTAGCGGCAACCGATGCAGATGTTGGTCGTAGAAGGGTCGATACACTATGGTCACCTGGGATCCAGTGTCCATGAGCACGGAGGCATAGATACCTTCAATAACCACCTTGACGATGGCTGCTGGTCCAAATCGGCTGTTCATCGGAGATTGGCCCGCCGCTTCACTGGCTTGAGGAGTACACAACATAGACTTGGCTGGTCGTGACGCCGTTCTTCGGGGTGAGGGACAGTGCTCTCACAAGTGCCCCATCTTTCCACAGGCATAACACTGAAGGTGGCTGTGGGAGGGGCTATCTCGGAAGTTCGGGGAGGTTCGTCCCGAAGCAGTGCGTGCCCGGGCAGCCGTAAGTTCCTCAAAGTCCTCTTTCTCCGGGTTCACATCCCCAGCCGCTTCAACTTTAGCCTATGACTTTTTAGCTTCTTTGGCAACCACTCCCGTCTTCTTTCCCGGGGTCAAATCACGTCCCAACAGCACGGTCTCATGTGCCTGCACTCGGTCCATCAGGTCATCGAATATCAGGGCTTGTCCCGGCACCAGACAACCACTGACTCGTACGGACAACGGATGCAGCGGAAGAAGTCCCCTCAGCAGTTGCGTGGTTCGCAGTCCATCGGCATCCACCTTCTGCACTACCTGCCTCCTCACCAGGGTCCACAGATCCAAGTGCAGACGCCTAAGAAAATCAGATACCATCTCTCCCTCCTTCTGAGTCAAAGCGTGAAACTTGGCCATCAGGGCAAACGCATCCACTGGAATCCCATAGGCTTTGGTGAGGGCGTGAATGATGCCGGCTGTATCGGCATCAGGGTGGTCGTCCCGGTAACAGTGCACCATGTGGGAAGCTGGGGGTCGCAGGCATTCGATTATGCGCTGCCTCCATACGGCATCAGTGCAGGACCATTCATGGAGTACCTGTTCAGCATGATCCAACCATTCATCAAAGCCGACTACTCCCAGAGGGGTTGGTTTGTCGCCAGAAAATGCCTTTAGCTTCCGGTATTGATGAGACTGTGTGGATTGATGTATGGCTTCTGCTAGCACAGGAAGGGACACATTATCAGGCATGCTATTCCCGGCAGGGGCATAGACATCAAGTCTAGACATACTGCTTCTACTTAGCGACGGCCGAATGGTGGAGGGGGTGAAAGAAGCGCCTTACCCATTGCAGCGGGCCAGTGAGGGTTCATACTGCTCTCAGGGGTACGGAAGGGATTGGTCGTTGCTGTGCTTGATGGGCCAGGGTACTCCTTCTGTGACGTGGATAGAGCCAGGGGTTCGGCTACGCCCACCTGTACTAGCGAGCAATGAATGCCTGGAGCATTGGGCAGGATTAATATGGAGCGAATGGCTTCGGGGCATATGTCCCGGTCTGTAGCGAATAATATTTTACGCCAGTTATGCTCCCCGTCATAATAATGGTCTACCACTCGGGCAGTGTCCAGGAACGGAAGTTTCCTTACTTGATCAGTCACCGTGCCCAGGGAGGTAGCGGCAGGGACGTGTCCAATGGCAATGGCACAGGCAAAGGGAATCTGGTACCGCTGGGCCCACTTACGCACCTCGGGCTGTGAGGGCACAAACATGGAGGAGAAAAAAACAACAGAGCACAGTTGGGAAAAAAAATATAGGGCACCCCAGGTCTGAGATCTCAGCAGCGCCTCCAAATGTAGCCCTCTTTCCTACGCTCTAGAGTGACTACGGGTACTGCACACACCTATGGGCTCCAGGAGATGAGCCTCCGCTAACTGGTAGCCTGGGGTACTAAGTATCTTATTGGCAGCGCCTCCACTTACCCAGGATCCCCATTGCATAAGATTCCCCTGGTAAGAACAATAGCAACACACATATGCTTGGAACTGTTTACTGGAACGCAAGAGTAAACCCTTATTACTTAATCGTAGCGAGAACACATATCATACATTCATATCTTATACTATTCTTATAAGGCTAGTGGCTCGGCCACTCTCGTAAGGAGTAATGTCTCTGTCCCATCACCGCGTGCCCCCACACCGTGTCCATGTACTGTAATATGTATTTAGGCTCAGTCCTTTGGCTACTCCACTTAGTGTCCCCAAAAAGTGTTCCCTAAGGTGGGATCAGCACCTGTTGACCGGTGTTGGTGCACTTTTAGTAAATACCTTCCGGTCACTGTGGTGACCGCTAATAGCTTCAAAAAGGATTCGCCGATCCAGCGCAGTCTTTCCGATGTCACGATGCTCAACCGCCTGGTCCCAGGCGACTAGCAGCAATCGCAGCTCTGCACACTTTGTCCCTATCTGGTATACAGTAAGGGATGATGTTGCTATCACTACAGGGTGTCCCTGCAGCACCACAACCTATGGTGACTCAGGGAATCTCTTAAGGCCTACAGGGAAGATCTAACCTATGCAGGTGGGTCACGGATCCCCTGCACCCACACCACTTCTTCCCTTGCTCCTCCGGTGCCCTCTGGCTAGCGTGGTCTCTCCCCCACGCTTCCCTTTCCTGCCTCCCGCGAATCCGGCCATCCCATTTGCTCCCTGGCGTCAGGTGACTCCGCTAAGGCTCCTGGGTGTTGTAGTTACTGGCTGAGCCTCTCTCTTATTGGCCAGCCGTTCGCGTGCTTGCACTGCGCATGCGCGACCTCTCTCTGCTCTGACAGTGCCCCTTACTATTGCGCAACAACATGGCGGCGCCCTATACTGTCGGGCTGCCGCGGAACCTTACAACACTCGCTCTGGAGACGTGCTGCAGCAAAGCGAAGGCAAACTAACACATCCCTACATGTGCAGATGACAGTGGCATCTGCACTATGCTAGATACCCCCTATTATGCCCCAGCTAGGCCCCCGACTCCCACATAATTTGTGGCTGCGATAGGGACTTGCACCTCAGATAGGGACCCTGCCCTGCTTAGCAATATTAGTCTTACAGACACAGGGAGATTGTTACGCCGATGCTCGCCACAAACCGGGACCGGACCGCGGGGCTGAGGTGGGGTTACATTATCACCGACCTTAGTCCGCGCAGACTGATCCGGAGTGCGCAGTTCATAGTCGTACATCGCAGGGTCAGGATTGGAGAAGGCAGCATCGTCGTTATTGAAGCCAAAGTCGGGGTAGGAGAAGACAGGACAATCGATGGCCAAAGCAGGGTCAGGATAGAAGACATCCGGGTGGTCGTAGTCGTAGCAAGGAATCGGCAACAAGCAGACAGAAGTTCCCCGCTTCAGCTTAGGAGCGTGAGCGCGGGAGTGGCTTCTGCGTGAGGAGCGGCCTCGGCCCATGACGCCGATCTCAGCAGAAGGAGACAGCAGGCTGGCCGAAGTTCACCGCAGGGCAGCGTCGGGGAGAACCAACGCTTCAGCGCAGAAGTCCAAGGCAGGCCACTGCAAGGGGATAGCAGAAGGCCGCAGGCAAGGAAGGGTAGCCACTGCTAGGAGGGAATGCAGCAGGTACCGGTGCTGGCAACACGCTACAGCACAGGAGAAAGAACAGGCCTCTGGATACTCAGGAACTTGGAAGGTAAGAATGCTAGGAGAGAGGCCTGGGGCAGTTTGTGGCAGAGACAGTAACGTCCTGGTAGGAAATTATGCTCGGCACTGTTTCAGTGCCAACGCCCAGGATATAAAGGGCGGAGATCCAATCACAGGAGGAGGGTGTGTGAGTATTCCTCCAATGATGTAGCACAGGGCAGAAGCTGCAATGAGAAGCAACACATGTGCCATAGATTGCCAGAGGAAACTTTTGCAACTGCAGAAGTCTGCAAAAGTTATAATCAAAGCCAGGAGTGGATTCCTTACAGAGATGCCGCATGGTGGCTGCGGCCTGTGGTTCAGGACACAGATCGCCCTACATTAATAAAGACATTGTTTACAGTGGTACAATCCATGAGAGAGCCACCGAACAAAGAGACGGAGGCTTCGCAGTATCAGCATCGGATCCGTGGATCCCAGCATCGTGGCATCAGCGCACCCGGGTGTGGCATCACCCGGCAGGTACCCAATGCATCAGTGCACCAACTCAAACACTATAGTGGGGCAGCGCTGTCACTCACACCTTGGGTGGGGGAGCATAGCATTGGAGGGTATGCGGGTCCTGTAGCGGGGTTATTCTACATCACAGAATCCTGTACAGGTGGAAGCGCTACCGACCGAACATCAACTCAGGTATACCCCAGGTTCCCCGTAGCAGCGACTCAGATCTCATGTGCATCACATGTATTGCACCATATACACACCATAGCCACACATCTCTCAGGGGGTGGGGAAAGTGCGAAAAATATTTCTGTTTCATAATGTTTAATAGCCCATAGTGCGTGAGGGATATGGCTTGTGGGAATAAATGTAAAGAGTCTCATTCTACCCCTCATAACCAAAGGACTTAGATGGAATAAAAGTGTAAGGTATATTTTATTAAGCAGGTATGTTTAAATGCTTATATTATGCTTTTACACAGTATACTATATGAGCTGGGGACTTCCAGGTCCATGGATCAGAGAGACCATTGGCTACCAAGCTTGGTGCCATCGTCTGCTCGGGGTCGGGACATGAAAGCCTCAGAGGTTCCCACGATGTGAAAGCCATTTGGGCACCGGAGTTATGCTCAAGTGCCCACGTCCTGGGATGAATGGCGATCCCAGACCACCATTTGCCCCAAGTCAGACTGCGCTCCTCCCCCAGAAGAAAAGAAACTGTACTTCTTGGGACTTGGAACAGTCCTATTTGAGGAAGTTCAGCTGCTCATCACAATATGTATTTTTAATAGTTATTCATCACTGGCTGGTGAAGGGTATTTCCTAATTGTTTATAAGTGATTCACATTTGTGATGTATTATCCATTCCTTTTAACACTGTTTTCACATTCACTCCTAAGAAGCGCCCTGTTCATTTTCCTTTCCCCCCTTTCCCTGTACTTTTCAGACTGTGAGGACCCTAACTCAGTGGGTGGCTTCTGACTGACAAGTGGCAGAGGTGCCAAGTTGGCGCATTCCCTTGTCAGAATCCGATCCATGCTTTCCCGGCTTAGATAGACTGGCAACGCTCTGATTGGCTGGTAAGGATTTCTACCATGCTCGGATTGGCTGGAGTATTTCATGAATGAAGTTGAAACACTATAAGAAACCCAGCAGCCAATCCGGTGTTGAGATTCACATCGGAGGGAGTCTGAGTCACCACCCCACACACCTAAGCGCCTACGGAGGACTTTCTCTGCACCTGGCATCCGTTCCTGTTTGGTTGCACACGCTCGTTGTATCTGGCCCTGCTGTAAGTAGGGTTTTGGGTTTTAACCCCTTGATGACCCACTGCAGCAGGCTCCTTTGTTTGAATAAATAGTTTTATTTTTCAGCTTCTGTGTTATATTTCATGTTGTTTGTACTTTGTTTTAATTGTTTCATGTAGTCTCTGTTTAACCATATACACTATGATAATTTCTTCTGTTTCTGTCCACATGTCACAGACCCATTGATTGGAGATTTCACATTCCTTTGGACCTACTGGACTTTTTTCCCCCCTCTTTTGGACTCATTGGACATTATCAATCCCTGTGGGCGCTGGTTTGTATTTGTACTTTCAATAGAATACATGACAATTTGTTTTACTATTTGGTTTTGTTCAGTGATATGATCCCAGCATAAAGTGAAAATGCCTGGTCTCCCGTGACAGTAACTTACCTACGATCTCTCTCAAGGGGATTATGGGCCTCATGCAGTAAGCGTTGATAAGGATTTTTTCGGCATTTTATAGCCAAAATTGGGTTTGAGATTCAGTAAACGCCGATAAGTGCTTGATTTCGGCAGGTTTCGTAGCCGATAATTTTGTTATGGCCAGTTGGCTGCCGATAAGCCTGTTTTCGCCACTGATCGCCACTTTTTTAAATCGGCTGGATTCAAGTACCAAAATCAGCTTATCGGGGCTGATCGGCACTACGAAATTGAGATGTTATGGGCAATTTCTCCCGCCAACTAAAGTTGGCAGGTTGGAGGGGAGAACGATCGCTAAGGCTGGCGGAACGGCACTTAGAAAAAAAAAATCTTCTGTACATCAATGGAGTCAATGGAGCGGGGACGTATAACAGTATAGTACTGTTTACGTTTCATTGCTCACAATACAAACGTCATTTGCATTACAGTGTGGGGGGCATTCCCTGCATTGTGTCACAGCTGACGTGTATTATTTGCATAACATTGTACTTTTACATGTTTTCATCATTTGCGTGTCACATTACTCATCATGTGATGATGTGTCAAGGGAAAATCCTATACTCAACTCTTAAAGGAGAACCTCACTCCTATCAAACATTTTACTGAACTGAGCGACAATTATTTACATGATGTTACACATGTCACACATGTCACACATACACCGTATATTCATGTTCCTTTACATTACACAATGCTTGTAATGTGTGACACATCTTTAAACTTTCATGTACATCTTTCTTCTCATGTTTACATCTAGTTTGTGTCCTCCCTATTTTCATGACGTCACTTATTGGACACTCAATCACATTGCATGTTTACATTGTAACCGTTGCATTACAAGCACTTCAACCTAACTTCTACACACATGTACAGTAATTAATCATTGTGACACCTTGTAAACTCATTCTATAGCAACTATCCTCATTACAGAAATGCATGCATATGCACACGACAATTCATTGTTGTCAACATGTGACAATAACATGGCTAATTACACATGTTACAGCAAACTTTTCCCACGTCAATCTCAGCCTTTTTGTCTAATTACATGACTGACTGTTGCGTTCACAAGTGTTACATGCATTGCACATTAAACTATTTATTTTCAAGCAATGTTTGTACAAAGCTTCACGTGACATCATTGTCAAATATCATCATTCCTTGCAGAATACACACAACAAATACTTCTAAGATCAACTGCACACAGCTTGGCACAGAAGTACTTTATTATGTTAATGTAACACCTTGCATTTTAGTATGTCACCTGACATCATCACATACCTATTTAAAGGACGCCCATTACCTGCTCATTCACAGCTACTCATTTCAAAATGTTGCGATTGTTTAGGAGACGGAGGAACATTCTTTTCTATGACATGCTTGCTGATCAAGAGAATGATATAGGGCAAGGGAGGGACAGACCGAGGGACAGTGACAGGGACAGGCACGCGGATACGACAGGGACAGGGAGAGGGACAGGCCGAGGGACAGGAGATCAGAGGAGAAGACAGAGGAGACAAGTTGTGCCTCGTCCGCGTGTGTACAGGGAGAGAACCCTGTTAGATGGGATGAGTGAGGAGGAGATAGTAAGTCGCTATCGTTTGAGTTCAGCAGCAATCTTATCTCTTTATGAGGAGATAAGGGGAGATTTAGATTTTTTGACAGCCAGAGGTCGTGCAGTCCCTGGGCTTGTTAAAATGCTGTGCTCATTACATTATCTTGCTTCCGCGTCATTCCAGACAACTGTGGGCATAGTGGGCGGGGTCTCGCAATCTACATTCTCGCGGGCCTTTACCCAGTTTCTCTATGCACTCAATAGACGCGCTAGGAATTATATTCATTTTCCTACAGAGGTGACAGAGTGGCTGGAAGTCAGGAATGCCTTTTATAATATAGCAGGGATACCATGTGTGCTGGGTGCAATCGATTGCACACATGTTGCTTTGATTGCACCTAGTCAGAGTGAGCATGTTTACCGCAATCGTAAGCACTACCATTCACTCAATGTACAGGTGGTATGTGATGCCACGATGAGGATAATGCATGTGGTACCCAAATTCCCTGGTTCCAGTCACGATTCCTCTATCCTGAGGAACTCTTCAGTCTTCCATGCGTTCGAAGAGGGACATTTTGAACATGGTTGGCTGCTGGGTGAGTACAGATTTGGATGTTGTAACACAAAACACATTTTTCTTTAGGAATGTTTTCATTGTAGAATCTTATCACTAATGTAAGCTTATGTGTGCTCCATTGATTATAGGTGACTCAGGATACGGAATTAGGCCGTGGCTCTTGACTCCGGTGCTAAACCCTCAAACTGAAGCAGAGGAGAGGTACAATGCAGCCCATATATCTACAAGATCTGTTATAGAGAGGACATTTGGCCTACTCAAGACCAGATTTAGGTGTCTCGACAGAACTGGTGGGGCTCTTCTATACAAGCCTCAAAAAGTGTCTGATATTATCCTTGCCTGTTGCATTTTGCACAATGTTGCACTCAGGCACAATGTACAATCAGACCTAGCTGAGCCTTTGGTAGACGAGCATCCCACCCATGTAGCTGCTGAAAATGAACAAACAGCCAGTGGTGGCCAGACACGCCAGAATCTCATCAATTCCTTTTTTTCTTGTAAGTAAAAACATATATGTTCCTAGTACTACTTTTATAGTTTAATTATGTTATATTAACAATAATGTTTCTTTATATAACCTTCTGTTAGGACACAGATGAATATGGGTTGCACACCTTTCTTTTCTCTGCTGTGTGCACAAAGGGATGTGGCACCGGTATGTTATTGTTGCACAGGTTATATAATCCCTCTTCAATTGTACATTAGTTGTGTGTATGTGAATACAACTGGGGTAACAAAGCAGTAATATTTTAGCATTGTGTTGTTCCTTATGCAAACACAATACACATAGTATGGCCATAGTCATTCATTCTTCTAGTATGCTTACCTACAATGTTATTGGTGCAGTGTAACATGTACATCCATATGATGTGTACACCAGGCTGCTTTACATTTTGAATGTCATTAAATATACATGGTGTTGCACATTTAACACCAAATACACACTTTGCTGTGTTGCTTACGGTACTGAAGATGGCATGTCAATGTTTGCAATTTATATATTGTTCCATTGCATTATAGGTATATCTCCAGTATGACTGATCATGGTATGTATATTTGCTGACATCTGTCATAAGATGTGCCTACCTCAATCTTCCTATAATTATTTGAAGTAAAAACCCAACATATTGGTTTAAAGAAAATGTAACATACATGTACTTTCTGTATCATGTACATGCATTTAGCTACTATTGAGGTTTCATGTGCGTTGTATTAGAAAATGATTACTCCCATTTCATCACATTTTATGTATGTTCCCTTATAAATTCCATTAATGTACTGCACCGACACACTTTATTCGAGCAAATACCCAGTATGTACCTGGCAGATACCTGGAATGCGCCGCTCCTCACCTCTGACAAGCCCCGTTGCGTTTGCCTTCCCAGCCTGGGTTCATGCCTGGCTGACGGGCGGCTGATCTGTTAAATGATAATGATTAGGATTTAATAGGCTGCAATGCTTCGCGTGTCTACCAGATGGCATAAATTCATGAATTGTAATGCAGTATATATATACTGTGCAGTATTGCAGCCAGCGGGAATAAAATGCTTCAATCCCTGCCTGGAAAATACCTCAATGCACTCAGGCAGAAAACAGTCACAAACCTCAATACACCCGGGTATACCCGAATTCGTGGGACTAGCCGAGTTCGAATAAAGTGTGTCGCTAGTGTAATATAGAGGTGTTTGGAGAAAAGGGGATAACTGTACTTATTTGTTTACTTACGGGAGCTCATTCATCACGGATGCAATTGACTGATCATAACACTCCATGCATGAATGCCTGTAATCACAACAATGCGTAGTACATCTTATATTTAGCAATGTAGGTGTTTATTAATGCTAGGAATTAATAGTCAACATTAATTAAAATTTGTGACATGTGTATGTATAAGTCACACGTGTGTGGATGTGACCTACATGTAACAAGTGTCAAACTGTTAACAGAAACCACAATTTTGTCGCAAATTTTACTGTAATTTTGCATTTCTAATTTCCCACTATGACAATGTTGGTAATATATTTGGAATGTCATTCACGTCACTTCATCATTATCATGAGGATAATTATCAAGTATTCTCAAAATATAAACGTCAATCACGTGCACATTAGCATAGGCACACTTTTTAAGACAACTGTTTGTGTCTGTATCAATTTGTGTCGGATCCATGTATAACATCGACAAATGATAACAGCAGGTTTATAATGGTAGCTTATATCATCATATTGACTGTACTATTTATTTTTAGAACGTTTAATAAACACAGTAAACTATAGTTAGTTAGGTAAATGAAATATACACAGAAACGTACTTCATTACATGATGTTGATGTAATATTCAGCACATCATGCATTGTAGGGGACCACAACATCTAGGCAATAACATTATTTGCTACAGTCCCAAACCATTTTATCAACATACCCATGTAACAAGAGATTTTTAACAAGAAATGGCTAGTTGGTTGTAAGTGTCCTTTACATTGGGAGAAGGAGTGGCTCAGTGAGTAAAGACACACACTGGCACTGAGAGTTTGAAGCACGGGAGTCTGGTTCAATTCCCGGTGTCGGCTCCTTGTGACCTTTTGACCTTGGGCAAGTCACTTTATCTCCCTGTGCCTCAGGCGGCAAAAAATAAATTGTAAGCTCCACGGGCCAGGGACCTCAGCCTGAAAAATGTGTCTGTAAAGCGCTGCGTACAACTAGCAGCGCTATACATGAACATGCTCATATTATTATTATTGTTACATAGTTTCGACAGTCATACGTTCCATTACACAATAGAATACACAAATGTGTTAGCAGAGTGGGAATGGTTGTTATATATAAAACACACCATGCCATAAAATGTTAGTAGTAATTAAAGAACACTCAAGAAAAATTCATGAGGCACTGTTTTGCAACATCATTATGTTAATTAAGTGCTTATGCAATATAGGCATAAGGGTATCACATTTTTAATTGTTTGTTAATAAGCGCTGCAAGCAATATAAAATGAGTTCCATATGTAGTATAGTAGTCGGTGGCTCCTCCTCACAATCATCTCATATAAAGGTAGACTCTTCTGAAATCATACATTGATCCGATTGTATCTTCCCCGACATCTCTGAAATACAGCAAACACATGATGGTCAAAGATGGCACCTTACTATATATGTATCCGTGACAACGCGTTACACAGCTCTATATGATTGTGTAGATACACACGTCAGTCACTTATATGTTAGAAGTACAAGTGTACATCATTATGTAATCTTTCATTAAATTAGTAGCAGGCATAACTATGTATATGAAGTGAACGTTGCCTGTATACTGAAAAATGTGCGCGCACATCCTAGTGTGCGCACGCACTTCACGCTTGGATCGACTAACTGTTAGCGCATGCGCAAAACAATGCGTACGTTGTGCGTTCAATACATGTTGAAAATACCATGAACCATAAAATATTTATTTCAAATACTATGAAGGCGAAACTACATTCGTTCTAAACGAGTACATCTGTATTCTTTTTAAACAGACGTGTGTGGACAGAAAGCACGGCCGATAACACAATGCGCAAATGCAATACGTGTGACGTCATGTTAAGGCAGCGTGAAGCACACGCAAACACTCCTCCCACTCAATTAACATTCGGCTAACGCCCAGTGTACGCCCACAAACACTGAGCCGCACGCATGACACAGTGCATGCACAGTGCATATAACTATAACAAAACAACACAGCCAATAGGCTTTGACGCGCGCACGTCGCTTGGGGGCGGGACTTACATCCGTAATCCTTTTTAAGGACGCCTTGGCACATGACAAGGGTCCCACGTCATACGTGGTGGACTCGGTTTTTTATTTTGTAGATGTTGCATGATAACAAATCAGGTATGTGTTAGAGTTATGGTAACATGTTGCTAATATGTTTAAAGGGATAGGAAAGTACGTATATTTATTCCGTCAGCAATGTGTACTACTCTTTCAGGTTCTACTATATTGTAATAGGAAACAATTTGTTTGTGATCGCTACATGTTATGCAGTTTGCAATGTTACGCTGTATCCACGCATTTAAAGTGAAAATGGTGGTTAGAAAAAAAAATAAAAATAAACGCTGAGTCAACGCATAACGATTGTTATATTTACCATTCTTGTAGAATTAACACTTCGTCTGCCTGCAACTGGTCGCTCCAGAAAAGCAAGGCATTTGCATCCACGCTTGACCCAAACGCTGAATCCTGTATGACACACATCTCCTCCATGAAGCGCTCATAGGAATCGCCACAGCTTTCTTCAAACAATTGGTCCGGAGGTAGGTTCATTTCTTCGGGTACCCATTCCAATGCATTTTCAGCTGAAAGGCTTGGTACATAATCATAGTAGTTATGTTCTTGTACAATGTGGGTTTCAGGAATGGAGGGTGCAGATATTGCAGCAGGTATCGATTCACACGGAACAGTAGTAGCGGATCCATTGCTATTGGCATTAGGAATAAATATGCCATTTAGCACAATATGTGTGCCCTCTTCCACGGTGAAATGTTTTTCCTTAGCAATCTTCCAAAAACCATACCTGTCTTGTAGCTTATCCTGCACACGTTCAAAACAGTCATTAGTTGATAAAGTGAATCTTACTGAGGATTTAAAATTTCGCGCATGCCCAGGTTCTTGGTAATAAGGATACTTGGCTCTAATCAAATCATAGATTTGGCCCGTGTTGGCTTTGTGTCCCGACGCAGACAAAATCGCTTCTGCTATCATGAATTTGTATCCTCTGTGCGGATGCATATTTTTTAATAATTCATCAGCCATTGCAGATTAACAGAAAAGATGTCTGCAGTTCTCTGTTCTTTGCTCATAAGAATGAAACGGCTCAATTGCTAACTATTTGCTGTCTTTCCTTTTCAAGGTCATAAAAAGTTTCAACTTGTACTCCTTGTTTGAAGCACCAATTGGATGTGTAGAAATAATTGGTTTCACGTTTGTGGTTTGTAATAGCCATTTGTCTGACCAACATGTAGCAAATTTTATCTACTTTCTCACAACATTGGTAGACTTTTAATTAAGAAACATTGTGGGTTGAGGAAAAATAACATTGACCACTGTCTGAAAATAGTGCTTACACAGCCATATAATGAAATACACACACACCTGCAAAAGTAAATGTTTTTTTTCCTCAGAAATTTCTGTGTGTATTTGAAAGTCTGGTTAACTCCCTGTCTGCATCAGTTTAAGTACGTGTGTATATGTATATATATATATCTCTCATAAATATATATATATATATATATATATATATATATATATATATATATATATATATATAATGTGTATATGTATATTGTAGTATATGTATATGTATATTGTAGTATATATATATAGTGATATATATATATATATATATATATTTATATATTTATAGTTATATATATATATATATATATATAGTTATATATATATATATATATATATATATATATATATATATATATATATATATATATATATAGTTATATATATATATATATATATATATATATATATATATATATATATATATATATATATATATATATATATAGTTATATATTACAATATGTCTGTAAAACCAAACTTTAAATGTCTGTGTGTGTATATTAAAACTTTTAAGGGCTTATATGTAAAGAGGGATTTTTATATTGGTGTGATTTATTTAAAGGTTAACATAATAGAGGCTTACACTTTTATGGCCTATTGCATTGACCTGTCTGGTAAATGTGATTTACCATCAAAAAAGGTTTCTTTTTAATTTAGAAGGGCTGTAGTGTTAAAACCAATAATATATATATTATAATATATATAGTTATTATAATATAATAATATATATATAATGCAGGAGTACACACAACATATTGATGCCAGTAAGTAGGCCTTGTATGAAACCTATTTAAATGGTGATAAACATGAGTGAATTAAGTAATAAACATTTGTTTTAGGCCAATACTGTTATAGGCTCACAGTTAGTATAGTTCACAAACATTAGGCCTGTATTATTAAAATACTGTGTTTTCACAAGGAAGCATGAAGTGTATGTTTTTTGTAAATACATCTATACCAGTTTAGATAGTACTATATATACATACATAGACACACACACACACACAGTGTGTGTGTGTGTGTGTGTGTGTGTGTGTGTGTGTGTGTGTGTGTGTGTGTGTGTGTGTGTGTGTGTGTGTGTGTGTGTGTGTGTGTGTGTGTGTGTGTGTGTGTGTGTGTGTGTGTGTGTACATATATCCATATATACTACATATATATTAGGATACATTCAGAGATGTTCTTGAAACAAGAACACATAAATGATTAAAGGACAACATTACAATGGCCAAGCAAGGCGAAGGTAAGTAATATTTAACACATAATCCTGCTGTACACGGACAAGAAAGATGTTTGCAGTTAAATAGATGTGTGTTTTTAATTGCATGTGAATAATATGCACATGCAATGATTACATCAAGTAACACACCCAAATAAAATGTTTTGCAGGTAAGTCAATGGCAGATTCTCTAAACATAGCAACTGGCTCCTGGTGGACCATTACTGAACAGACGATTAATACATCAATATTAATAACACTATTCATTAATTAGGACTGTTAACATTTCAAAAACTTCACGTGTACAAGAACATACTTGAAAGTTTGGAAACAACACAGTTTTCAGCATACATACAATATTAATTAGATAATCTGAAGTCAACAAAACAAGGCCAAAGACATATTTAGTGAATTATAACATTTTTTTTTCCTTTTGAGAGCGAGTAACAGGCCTGCTTGTTGTCTCTTGTATTTTCCTTTTTCGTTTTGCAACAACTTTAGCCACAACAGAGCCACTTTGAGTGGCCTCTGGCACTTCACGGGCAGGGCTTGTGGCCAGTGACTCACCTACAGGGCTTTTGGCCAGTGACTCACCTACAGGGCTTTTGGGCAGTGACTGTTCACCGACAGGGCTTTTGGCCAGTGACTCACCTACAGGGCTTGTGGGCAGTGACTGTTCACCGACAGGGCTTTTGGCCAGTGACTGTTCACGGACAGGGCTTGTGGCTAGTGACTCACCGACAGGGCTTGTGCCCACTGACACATGTGAGCAAGTTGGTAGACACTGCACAAGTGATGGTTGGTCTGTTTCATGTGTGTCTTTTTTTGTTTGTGTCCAAAAACTGGTCAGTAGTAACTGCTTGTGCTGTTTTGTTTTTGTCGCCTCCTTTGTAGGTGTCAGCTCCTGATTTTCTACAGATGGCAGCGGTGGGATGTCGTCAGGAACCTGCACAGCAATGTCTGCTACTTGACCGGTAACATTCGGACCTGGGGAATGAAGATCAGATGCATGTGGTGAAAAATTACCAGCATGTAAAGATCCTGCCTGTGAGGTGTTGAAGTTGAAATGTGGTACAGTAGTCATTCTCAAGTAATTTGCTTGGGTTTGCTGAACAACTAATTCTTCGAATGAGGTGTTGATTTTTTGCAACTGTTTAGGCACTTCAATGAAGACTCTGTGGAGATGTGCCAATTGTGATATCGTTTCTTCCTGCAGTGAAATCATCCTTTCCAGCACTGTCATCAGATCAGAATGGCGACGATTTTCTGCTTCCACAATTTTTCCCTCAGAAGCTACTATTGCATCGTATGTGTTAGTTGATGGACGATTTGGCGGTATAACTGTTTCAATTGGAACCTCTTCATGCTCACTTGATTGTATTTCTGTGTCTATGGCGGCATCATCATCATCATCATCTTCATCATCATGTTCTAAAAATAAATGTACACATTATTAAATGGCATGTTAATCTCTGCTGTTTTACTATGTAATTATACTGTGTCATAAGTAACACCTAACATGTTTCCATACGTTTCATAACCTCACATTAAAATCTACCTTGACTTACGAATAATGTTTGGACTCAGTATGAAATATGAATGAATGAACACTTGCTCTAAACTCAGAACTCCTACATGATAGTTAACATCACTAACACAATACATGTTGCCTTACACTTCATTTTCACTGACACTAAGTAATCCTATTTAAAGAACATGTGCAAAACAAATAATGAACATGACAACATAACATATAGAAGTGCACATATTATATGGCCACCAACTGATACACTCACCTTCTAGGTGTGTTGAGCTGCATGACCCAGTTGAAGACACTTGTTCCGTCTCAGGTGACACATGTCCTCCAGGGGCAACTATATATAACAATAACATTAGTTGTACATTTACATGTGTAAATATTGAACAAACAGTTATTGTATGTTCTGTATTTATGAGTACCTAACAGCATCAGTTCCTTAACCGAAAATGTGTGTGTGAAAGTTAACATAAATAGTTGTAATAACAATGTACATGCCTGTGTACTTAGAACTTTTGAGTTCCCTAACATACAACATACTATGTTTCTGCAGTAATGCGTGAGGATAAATTGATTAAATTTGTACATAAAAATCATATGTTGTGTAGTCATATCAGTATCATAATGTACATAACTATCATGAGATGAACATTCACAATGGTTATCATGAAGGTGGTCATATTGCAAAAAGTTTTGTTTTTGGTACAGGATATGTGTGGTACATTAATAGAAGATGTGGCACACCTGAATGTGGCTGTCACTCAACAAGACAACACATGCAGTGTGTGATAATGTGTCGTTGATAGTAGTTCAACTATAGATATGAGTGAACTAATGTGTGACGTACGGTTTGATAACTAATGACTTGTTGGGGCATTTAGTAGCAAGAGTTAAGCTTTCAAATGAGTGTGATTAACTTCAGTTGTGCTAGTCAGGTTGTAAGAACGGTATTCCCTTCCCCAAAAACCCTAATCAGCCAGACCTTTCAATTACTTCAAACAGGTGAAAATGGTGTGAACTAAGTTGACCCTAAGATGACCCTGTAATTTGTGTGTGTGCTGAACCCCACCCCCTCTGTTGACGTGTATGCTGTGATGAGATATTCATTGCAGCTGCTTTAACACAATGGTAGAGGAGCTAAATAGTCGTCTGCAGTGTTTAAGTTATGAACACAATGACATAACATATGCTACGTGTGCCTCATTATGCTGTCTGTATATGACATAAAGCAAAAATGGACCTTTTCATAAACAACTATAGATGTGTTAGTGCAAGTGATGTTTGTAGGCCGTTGCATGCAATATATTTGATGCATGCTTAAAATAGGCAGTAATGTCGTGTTTGTAGGAGTAAAATAAATAAAATACACAATAATATTATACATATTTATGTTCTGTACCTGTAGCTAGTAATAATTTCTCATTAGCATGTGTTACACATGTGTACTACCCTGTTGTTCCCCATCTTCGCCCACCATCAATTGCTTCCACTGCAGCAATGCATTTTGGGAATTCACATGTAAATGACCACGCAATGGCACGTGCTATAGTAGTTACTGCTTTTAGTAGGACTACAACATATATGTCTATTTTGAGATATATATATATACAGAATCAGACATATACATATATAGATGCAGGTATGCTTATATTGTGAAGACAGTATAAAAAGCAGCGGAAATATGCAAAATAACTGTAAGCAACGACACGCCTAGTACAGTAATATTTCTCACCTGGTGGAAATTGTGAGGGATAAATTCCAATATCACGGTCACCGGCCAAGCCCTCCACGACGACGGGAAGTAATTTTCCCCGAAGCAGCTCCTCCAATGGAGTTAATATCAGACGTTGTGGTGTCGGCCCACCTCCAGTGCCAGTAGCATGCACGCGATGGTCTTGTATTTTCTGTTTTAATTTTGACCAAATATCGTCAAATCTCTTGCGACAATTCCGCTTGTCCCTGACACGATTCCCACACGCATTGACACCAATTACTATTGTGTCCCACATTTCTTTTTTGCTTGATGAACTTGTCCGCCCTTGAAAAACATAGAAAATATATGAGGTTAATTAATAATAATACAAGCACCAGTTTCCTACACTGCTAGCTGTTCCAAGAGAAAGCAAACATGCTGTTTTAGGTGTAATATGTGAAGCACATGAGCATTCACTACTAAACCTATACATGTAAGCAAGGTTGCATTAATATTGTATGCAGTTATCGCAAATTGTACGCCTGAGTTTTGTTGTCCTTGTAACGCATGATAAAAAGCTGTGTTTCCACACTAATTAACATAGAAAGATATTCTGTACCCATATTTGCATATGAACAAAACTCACATGACCTAGGATCACATGTATTTGAAGAATAAATGGAAAGGTACACTTACCTACTAAATGTCCATAGATACTGTCATAGTGCTCCAGAATCCCAGTGACAAGAGCTCTATTTTCCTGGTCATTGAAGCGAGGATTACGTGGCTTCTCCACACGTTTCTTCCGACCAGGTTTAGGGTCAGAGCTTGGCTGGTGCTGACTGGACTCCCCTTCTTCCAATGGAAGAGACTCCAAAAGCTGACCACCAGCAAGCACGCCACCACCAGGCACCCCATCAGCAACTGAGCCACCAGCAGCACTCCCACTCCCAGCACCAGCACTCCCACTCCCAGCAACAGCACTCCCACTCCCAGCAACAGCACTCACACTCCCAGCAACAGCACTCACACTCCCAGCAACAGCACTCACACTCCCAGCAACACCACTCGCAGCAACAGCACTCCCACTCCCAGCAACAGCACTCGCACTCCCAGCAACAGCACTCGCACTCCTAGCAACATCACTCCCCTGAACAGTACATTCACTCCGATGCGTACTCGCACGAGTAGCACTCCCACCAGCATCACTCTTCCCACGCTTTGTGGGCATACTTACAGCACTCACAAAAAACAGAAAACAAATGTACAGCCAATCACACGAAACACTTCCACATATAAAACAAGACAAAGATGTAAACAAAACAACAAAGGACAAAGCTCTCACAATACACAACAAGTCTCTCAGTCAATATGCAAATATTAAATCACCCAGCTCTGTGCGTCTCTCTCTCTCTCACTCCCAACAACACAGAGAATGATTAACAGTACACGTTGCCTTTAAATATGGCGCGCTATCCAATACATGCTTGCTTCGCCTGATTCAGCAAGATTTTTGATTGGGCAACCTAACAGCACCCCGCCACGCACGCCGATACACCTGTGTGTGATCGGAAAATCATCGTGAGAGTGGGCGGATTTGTTTTCGGCTTCATTTTGAATGTATTCGGCACTTACTGCATACGGAGATGGAAAATCGCCAATAACATGACTAATCGGTAAGCTTGCCGATTTCACATATTCGTCGCTTACTGCATGAGGCCCTATGTCTCAACGTTTCTTGCCTGTATATGCACACACACAAACATGCAGACACCTACATATATACGCACACCGGCCCCTACATACACACGCATGTACACAGACCATGAACACAGAGTACCGCAAACACACAGGCAAACCCCTCCCCTTCTATAGGCCCTGCAGAGCGTCACTAAATCCCTCTCTGGTCACAGTCCCTGCCGAGAGTCACTTAACCCCTCCCCTGCCAAAGTTTATGCCTCCTGCCAGTTTGTCGCACCACACACACTGGTGAGATGGGATTTATGGGAGGACTTTAAAAAAAAGGGTATGTTTTCTACAAAGTATTTAAGCCTGGAGTCTTTGCAGCTGAGACTTATTGCTTTCTAGTTCTAGGTCCCTGGTCTTGAAAAGTAGATGTTAAACTAAATATTCACATCCAGCTTCTTGACCTTAGTGGCTCACTGCTTAAATTATTAAGGGGTTAAATATCAGTGGACAATTTGTGGGGCTATATAGGGGGTGGATGAAGGTTTCCGTTCATAAGGGTGGGTGGATAGTTTGACTGGGAGGTATTAACCTCTATGTTACCTTCGCAGTTAAAACTTGTGATGTCATTAAGGGGTTAAAGTCCCACTCGCATGCCATATACATCCACACTGGGGAAACAACTAGCTTTAGTCACCCACACAGGAATGGTCAAAATCTCTATGCTCCAGATGTGCATATTATATCAAACATTAGCCAGCAATGGTTTATGAAAAGTTTAAATTTGTTATACCTGCCTGGATTAAGGGTGTCTTCCTCTTTTCAGTAACCCCAAATGTCTTGCTCATGACTAGCTTGTCGTCACTAATCAGTTGATGCCATTTGCAGTTATTAAGCACTATGGTAAATAATGAATTAATCAGCCCCGGAAAATAGCCGGTGTAAGTATCCCCATTGATCCCCAATCCCACATGCACAAATGGACAAGCACTAGTACTGTATCCCAAAATGCATATTACCATTTAATATCATTTTGAATTTGGTGTGGATTTTGGGTAATTTTATGACATTACATGGTATGTACGGTATAAGCAATATGTCAGCCTAATGTACATTTTTTCTTTTTCTTGAGAGAAAAGAGAAAAGGAAAGGCTCAACGTCTCCCTGACCTCATGAAGTCCATCAGGGAGGCGCGAGTATGGAAACAGAGAGGGAGTAGAGAAGGGGGGGCAGGGTGTAGGGGGGGGGGTGGAGAGGATACAAAGGGTATAGCGGGGGGTGGTCATGATCCCCAGTACCTTGGTGTTTCTGGTTTGAGCTTTAATGTGAATTGGGCCTCTAGTTTGTTAGGGGGCGTTTCGTCTTATATGCGCCAAATAGGTGTACCATGGGTCCCAAATTGCTGTAAATGAGGTTGAAGACCTCTTAAGGAAAGCAGATAGTCTCTCCATGTCCATTACTTCTTGCACCCTTCTTATTATTGTTTGTTTCGAGGGGGGAGACATTTTCTTCCAGGCGGCCGCCACCGCACATCTAGCCGCCGTGAGGATGAAGGAGACTAATTTTCCTGTTGGTCGGTCCAGATAGTCTAGGGGACTGGCCAACCGGTAGGTCAGCGGTTCAACAGGTATTTTGAGGTCTGTGACCTCCTCTATTAATTTTTGTGTCGTTTCCCAGTATTTCTGAATTTCCGGACATGTCCACCAGATGTGGGCCATGTCCCCCTTTTGACCGCAGCCTCTCCAACATAGATCGGATGCCAGAGGGTAAATTTGATTTATTCTGACTGGAGTGAGATACCAGCGGAACAGTATTTTGTAAATGTTTTCTTTGATTGTGGTACATATGGAAGTTCCTGAGGCATTTTCCCAAATACTTTCCCAGTCCTCTCGGTCTATAACTATATCCAATTCTGCTGCCCAATGCAGCATGTAGTCATGCGTGGGGACTTCTGTAGTCCCTCCTAGCTCTGTGCAAATTTGTGTTATTAGACCTTTCTGGTGATCTGTTTCGCTGCAAAGTCTCTCGAAACCTGTGAGAGGGGGAAATTCCAATGTTGGGGATAATGTTTGGAGAAAGTGCCGAATTTGTAGGTACTTGAACATGTTCAATCCTAATATGTCATACTTGGTTTGTAGGTTTTGGTAGCTCAGGAACTTCCCGAGGCTCAGGAGGTCGGCAATCGTTTTAATGTTTTTGGCTTGAAATTGGTTAAATTGTCTGGGCTCACAGCCAGGTGGAAATTTCGGGTTTCTGTGGATTGGTATGAGTTGGGATTGTGGTGATGTGAGCTTGTACTTGAGTTTGCTTTTCGTCCAGGTCTCCCAGGTGTGTCTCATTGGGCCTAATTTGAATTTGTTATTTTGCATGTCCTCCCTGCTCAGGGACCAAAGGCAAGCCGGCAGTGAAGGCGTTCCGGCATATTGCGTTTCTATATCCAGCCAGCAATATTGATTTGGGTTTGTGTTCCAGACTACCACCTGTCTCAATTGTGCGGCCAGATAGTATTTTGTGATGTCTGGAACTCCAAGTCCTCCTCTCCCCCTTGAAGCCAAGAGAACTGATCTGGGGACTCTAGGTTTTTTACCTTGCCAAACTGGCTTACATTTTTAAGCAATCCTTCACTCTTTGTAACTCTGGAAATCCAAGTATCGTGACATTGTTGGTTTGATATTTTTTTTGAAGAAAATGATTTGACACACTGTGTGTTGCTAAACCAGTTTTAATATTATATATATGTTCATACAGACGTCTTTTGACAGATCTGGTGGTCATACCCACATACTGCAGACCACATGGACATTCAAGCAAATAAATAACGAAAGAACTATTACACGTGATGTGTTGTTTTATTTTATAATTTTTTTAAGTGTTATTGGATGTAAATTCTGATTTTCTTATACTGTACTTACAAGCAGTACATCTATTGCAGGTGAAGTATCCCCCAAAGGGGGCAATCTTATGATGAATAGGTTGCAGCGATGGACAGCTTGGTGCCAGTCTTTGTCCTATATTAGGGGCTTTGGTGAATATAGTATGAGATGTTCTGGTAATATACCTTCTAATTCTTTATCTTTTTTAGTATCGGCCAATACTTTTTGAAAATCTTATGTATATTGGGTGCCATTTGGTTAAACTGAGTTATAAATGCCAGATTGTTTGTTTTATTAATATTTTTCTTTTTATATTTCAAAAGACTGGTTCTGTCCATCGCTGCAACTTCAGTGATCACTTTTTCTAAATCCTGTGGGGAATACTTCCTTTCAATGAATTTGTTTTTAAGATCCTCTGCTTAAGAATTGAATGTGTCTAAAATGTGAACTATTTCTTTTTAATCGAATAAATTGACCCTTCGGTATATTTCTGACCCATGTAGGGTTATGATGACTTTGTGCGTGAAGGTAATTATTAGATTGTACAGGTTTAAAATATGTGCTAGTGTGAATACAATTATCTACAACTGTTATTTCCAAATCTAGGTATTCTATTTTAGTGGGGCTAGTGACAAATGTAAATTTGAGATTATTATTGTTGTTATTCATATATATTTGGAATTCGTGTAACTGTGCTAATGTGCCTGACCAAATAAAAATAATATCATCGATGTAGCGCCGCCAGAGCACCAAACTTGCA
This sequence comes from Ascaphus truei, assembly GCF_040206685.1. Classification (NCBI taxonomy): domain Eukaryota; kingdom Metazoa; phylum Chordata; class Amphibia; order Anura; family Ascaphidae; genus Ascaphus; species Ascaphus truei. The sequence continues at coordinate 13,254 of NW_027456736.1, read as the reverse complement.
CCATATGGACAGCCGGACCATATATGTTGTTCCTCCCAGCTGCCCATAAATAAATTTGCATAGCTAGGTGCAAATTTGGTGCCCATGGTGGTGCCACATACCTGTAAATAATATGATTTATTAAAATAAAAGAAATTGTGAGAAAGTATAAATTTAATACCTAAAATAAGAAAATCATTATGTTCCCTAGAAATAGACGGATCATTATTTAAAGTATTCAAAACGGCTTCGCATCCTTGTTCATGGTTTATGATTGTGTATAAAGAATTAATGTCCGCTGTTACAAAATAATAATGAGGTTGCCACTGAATGTCCTGTAGGGTCTGCAGTATGTGGGTAGTGTCCCTTAGATATGAAGGTAGTTGAATAACATACTGTTGTAACTGTCTATCAATGTACTGGGATAAATGAGGTGTTAAAGACTGAATGCCCGAAATGATAGGGCAACCGGGTGGAAATTGTATATTTTTATGTATTTTGGATATTATATAAAAAAGAGGTATTTTGGGGTAAATATTGTAAAGAAAATCAAATTCTTGTTTTGTAATTATATGTTGATCTAAACCTAATGTTAAGTAATTAAAAAGTTGTTGTTGATACTGTATAGTAGGATCTGAGGGGACAATTTAAGGCCAAACTGCTTCCAAGATTGCCCAACAATTATCACTAACCGTAAATGTTGCGTGGCAAATCATGCAATTATAATAATTGGATTTGCATTGTCTAACCAAGGTTTTCGAATAAGTTGGGTTAAATCTTCAATAAATATCAGGTAATAACGATTATGTCATCCTACACAACTGATATTAATTGGTTCTAAACACACATGGAGGATATTGTTTAATTTGTTCTTTTTCTTCACAGCTGTCATTATTTGAATCATGTGGCTTCATTACATACCTACTTAAAACAGTCCAATTTAATACTTACTTCGTGGTTGAGATGGTGGATTTAATGATTGGGAGGTGGTTTGAGCTGCACATGAGGAGACAGAGAAAGAAAACGATTTTGGGACAGAGAGGAGAGAGATGAGGGAGAGTGACCAAAGGCTTGGCAGGGTGGTGGTGGCCCAGCAACTGTTGTACCGCCAATGGAAAATCTTAGAGAAAAAAGACAAAGAAACAGCGCACAACGCTCAAAGTATAGTACATCTTAGTAAAAAATATATAACAAAAAAACGGGGAGTAAGTAATCTGCGTACATCAATTCAGAAGGTAATAGGCATTTCATGTATCAAGACATGTTACCAGCACGGAACCAGTCCGGTCAGGAAATTCTCATCATCCAATCACCCAATGTGGATCTTTAAAGGACAACTCCTTTCTCCAAGGTAGGTGGCCCCGCACAGAATGGCACAGGAGATCCTCCTCAGTACATACGTCTCAAGAGTGTCCCAGTTCACAAGAGTGGCCCCGTTGTACAGGGAATCAGTCCTCTCCAGAAATGCAGGTGAGGTAAAGCCGCTGGGATATGTAGCGGCAGTCCACCATACGGTGTCACTACCAGGGTAACCCGGTGTTGCGCGTCAAACAGATTAATCCAACCAGCTGGAAATACTGGTCCCGGTGAGGTACCCACAGCCACGGCACACAGCACTTCAGTCAGAAGCAGCCAGCAGGTCTCATCAACGGGAGATGAAGTCACTGGACGAAGATCACATAAGGGCGCACATTGTAAAAAGAGAGCCACAAGTCCGTATATTGACTGCACAGCTAAACTTGAAGTCAGTAGATCAATCAAAGTAGCAGCAATAAAATCCTACGCATTTCATAGCTATAAAAACGCTACTTCATCAGGGATCATTCTTTCTTTTTTCTCTTTTAGTTTGTGTGGGGGTGCTGGGCCACCCCTGTTCTACAGCTTCCGACACTCTCTTCCCACAACATATTGAGGTTATGTACAGATGCAGCAGCCGTTATTCGAAAAAATCTCAAAATGGAATTTCGAGATATGCCCGAGATCCTCACAAGTTGCGCTGCGGAAGACTAATGGCCCGCTGGAGTAACACAGCAGTCCCTGCTGTGTGAATCCTACCGGGGTCTGCCTTTATGTAATAGACGCGCAGTAAGAGGCTGAATCAGTCACTCTAACTGCACGCTTCTCACAGGCGATTGCGGGGATTTGATTAAAATTCTAACATTACAGTAATGTAGCAGGGGGTCTCCGGAGCTGAACCACATTGGTTTCAGATCGGGGGACCCCCTACTTCCCGAGTTACAGGCCCCTATATGAGGTGCCGGTATCTCCTCCATCTTAAAACCCACGTGGGATGTAAACAAAGCAGAGGGATACCGGCACCCCATACCGGGGCCTGTATCTCGGGATGCACGGGGTTCCCGGACCTGAAACCAACATGGTTCTGCTCCGGAGACACCCTGCTCACCTACACTAGGAATATAATTTAAATGTAAAAATATTTACTGTAGTGCCCCCCATTAAACCAAGATGTATTATTTTACACACAGGATTAATACCCCAGACCGACGGGGTATACCCAGTGGTCCCGACGGGTGTCCACAGTGCACCCAAGGGAGTATCCATGGGTGTATGGTGGTCTCCGGGTGGTCCACGCTAGGCGCTGTGAGCCTCCAGGTGGCCCCTGTGGGTTACTGCGGGCCACAAAGGGGTCCATGGATGATCCCGCGGGTGTCTGGGGATCCCCAGGTCATCCCCACAGGTGTCTGGGGACCTCGGGTGGTCCATGCACGTCTGCGGTTCTTCCCCACAGGTGTCCCCCGTGGATCTGCAGGTGGTACCCGTGGGCGGCCGGGGGTCCTCAGGTGGTACCTGTGAGCATCCGAGGGTCTTCAGGTGGTCTCCATGGGTCCCCGCAACCCTACGGTACCAATCCTGTATGTAAAAAAAATAAAACATGTCCTACACATAAATAAATACACCTCCCTCCCCCCTACCAAACACATACAGTACAGTAATGGTCAAAATAACTATTATCCAGATATGGATAATAGATTATCTGCCCATTATTAAACACAACATTAGCCAGCATTCATAAATCAAGTAAATAAATACAGTTCTATTTACCACTGCAATATGAAGGGCATCCTCATCAGGATAATGTAAGTTTCCTATCCTCCGTTGTCAGAAAAATACATAGCCAATACAATCTAATGTCCCCTAACCCCTTAATCACCTTAGCGGTTATTAACCGCTACAGTAATTAAGGGGTTAACCCACCCTGTCCTGATACCCATCCGGGAGGCCTAACCACCCTCCCCAGACCCACTATACCCACCCTGTACCGATTGATTGTTATTGTAGTACATCATACCCATATAATAATATGGACATGATAAGCCACTATAGCACACCATAGGCACCTAATCACAATACAGTAATGCACAAAACACACAATAATAAAACATTCAAAAACCATTCACCATCAATACAAAGCAAGAAATTAAAAACTATATTATTGGCCTAATAATTTATTGATCTGTACCCTAAAGAGGTACTGATTAATATATTATCAATCAATGTGCAAAGAAAAAATAAAAATATACATCCAATTGAAAAAACCTGTAAAAAAAAATACATTTCCATACATTCAATATATTACTTACCTTTAGAAGTGCTTGCCCTCTGACTCCCGGGGAAACAGGAAGCTCAGGTACCGCGAAGGGCTCAAACAGCATCCGATGCCATCCGCCATGAAGATCCTGATCAGGAACCCAGTTCTTCTTTCTTCTATCTTTAATCACCTTCTTCTATCTTCTTCTGTAATTATTTCTGTATCTTTTTTCTCTTCTGTCTTCATCTGTCAATCAAAAAAACCACATGGTAGATCCCAACCGATGTTGTCTCGTCATCTTCTTGGGCTCAAATGAGGCGTCACAACCTTAAATATGGCTTGTGATGTCACATTTGGGCGGGAGCTGGTTCAACTGCCATCTGATTGGTTGTAACACCATGAGCTGATTTCGATTTTTTATTTATGATGTCATTTAAAGGGAATGATGCCTGCCAATCACAATGGCTGTGCTTCATTTCCCTTTAACATGACGTCACTAAGCCGGCGTCACATGGTATTTCAGCCAATCAGATCGTGGGATCCAAATCCCAATCTGATTGGTTGTTGTACACCATGTGACTCCCTTTAGATGATGTCACATACTTGACCTAAAATGACTCCATCACATGGTTGGCCTCGTGGCTTCTGGTCAGTGTTTACTAATCCCCACCTCGGCCTCGCGGTCCCGTCCTGTTTGTGTCAAGCACTCGTTACAGCAGGTCATATGTGATGCACACATAAACATTCTGAATGTGGCAGCCCGATATCCTGGTTCCTGTCACGATTTCTATATTCTTGGTCAGTCATCAGTTTTCCGAGCATTTGAGGCGGGTAGATTTTGCGTAGGATGGCTGGTGGGTGAGTACATAGAATAGAACAAAGCTGGAATATCACTTTTGTTTCATGTACAGACTTTCGACATAATAGTAATGTTTGAGCAAAAATATATACAGTTTGGTATACTGAGATCGATTGTTAACAATTGGACAATCTACATGTTACACATGCCCACATTTAGCAAAAATGAATAATGAAAAAAGGATTGGAATAGAAAGTAAGATCAACCCTAAAAAGTTATTAAAGTACCTTAATAACAAAAAAAGAAAATATAAGACCCTTTCAGTGTGAGATGGGAAGACAAATTAGCAAACTATTGGAGATAAAAAAAAAGCAGAGGTATTAAACTAATTATTTGCCTCTATATTTACCAGGAAAGAATCAATTGCAATAGCAGTTCCGCAGGAGGAAGCAACATATGCTGCTTTATAAAATTTAAGTAAATAAGGCACCTGGCCCCGATGGCATACACCAAAGAGTTCTTAAAGAGCTAAATTCAGTAAAAGCCAAACCATTGCATTTAATATTCAAGGACTCAATTTTCACAAGCTCAGTACCACAAGATTGGCGTAAAGCAGACATGGTGCCTATATTTAAAAATGGAGCTAGATCACAACCGGAGAATTACAGTCCTGTAAGCCTGATATCAATAATGGGGAAGCTACTACGAGGCTTAGTATGAGATAATATTCAGGAATACCTAATGCAAAATAAAATTATTAGTAATAGTCAGCATGTATTTATGAAGGATAGATCATGCAAAACTAACCTTATTTGTTTCTTTGAGGCGGTAAGTAGGAATTTAGACCATGGCAATGCAGTTGATGTAGTCTACTTAGATTTTGCAAAGGCTTTTGATATGGTGACACACAAGGTTACTGTACAAAATAAAGCAAATTGGACTCAGTAATAATATTTGCACCTGGATTCAAAACTGGTTGAAGGATAGACACAGAGGGTTGTAATAAATGGAACCTTTTTAGGTTGGGCTAGGATCATGAGTGGAGTTCCTATGGGATTGGTACTGGGACCGCAGCTTTTTAATTTGTTTATTAATGACTTTGAGGTTGGCATCGAGAGCAATGTCTCCATCTTTGCTGATGATACTAAATTGTGAATCAGAGCAAGATGTAATTTCTCTCCAGAAAACGTGGAGAGACTGGAAACTTGGGCAGATAAATGGCAGATGAGGTTTAATACAGATAAATGTAAGATTATGCATTTGGGAAACTAGAATAAACAGGCAACTTACAAATTAAATGGGGATAAATTAGGAGAATCCTTGATGGAGAAGTATTTAGAAGTGCTTGTAGACAGGAGGCTTAGCAATAGTGCCCAAAGTCCAGCAGTAGCAGCAAAGGCAAACAAGATTTTATATTACATTACACAGCAATGAAGCATTAGTAAGACCACACCTTGAATATGGAGAACAATTTTGTGCACTAGTCCTTAGAAAATACATTATGGAACTAGAGAAAGTGTAAAGAAGAGTCCCCAAATTAATAAAGGGGATGGATAATCTGCTTTATGAGGAGGGGCTAGCTAAATTAGATTTGTTTACATTAGAAAAAAGACATCTAAGAGGGGATATGATAACTATATATAAATATATTCAGTGGCAATACAAGGAGCTTTCAAAAGAACTACTGTATTCATCCCAAGGGCAGTACAAATGACACAGGCTCATCCCTTAAGGTTGGAGGAAAGGAGATTTCACCAGCAACAAAGGAAAGGGTTCTTTACAGTAAGGGCAGTTAACATGTGGAATTCATTGCCCAACGAGACTGTGATGGCAGATACAATAGATTTATTTCAAAAAAAGGTTGGACATCTTTTTAGAAGGGAAAGGTATACAGGGATATACCAAACAATTTAACATGGGAAGAATGTTGATCCAGGGAGTAATCCGATTGCCAATTCTTGGAGTCAGGAAGGAATTTAATTTTCCCCTTATTAGGTATCATTGGATATGTCACTGGGGCTATTTGTTTGCCTTCCTCTGGATCAGTATACTGTAAATACAAATATCGGATAATGGGGGCTATGCACTAAGTAGCGCTTTTGCGGTCGGTTGGGAGTTTTTGACTCGCCCGACACAAAGTGAAGCCAAACGCAGGATTCACTAACAAAAGAAGCGCATTTTGGTCCAGGCTGGCAAAAATATGCTATCGTGCTTAAAGTTCTACAGCGCAACAGCTGATTTAAAAAAAAGCAGCCTGTAAGAACTGCATGGAGACGCTGTGTCTCCATGCACGGCTGTTACAGGCAATCATACAGTAAATATATACATTTTAATAATAGTGTACATGTGCAGGGGGTCTCCTGAGCTGAACCGCATTGGTGTCATGAGATACAGGCCCCGTTATGGGGTGCCGGTGTCCCCCGTGCTTTTAAAGCTCCCGTGTCACGTAACCGGGAAATTTAAATCCTGTAGGGGGATACCGGCACCCATAACAGGGCCTGTATCTCATGAAGTACGGGGTCCCGAGGCTGAAAACAATGCGGTTCAGCTCAGGAGACCCCCTGCTCATCTACACTAGTATCAAAACACATATCACAATTAAAAATAATTCATTACCGTAGCAGCTATCCGCTATGGTAATGAAGCTGATTTAATATAATTTGTATTAATATTGTGAGGGAGCAGGGGGTCCCCTGAACCGCTTTGATTTTAGCCTCAGGGACCCTATGCTTCCTGAGTTAGAGACCCAGATATGGGGTACTGGTATCTCCTCCATTATTTACATCACACATCACGCGACGGGGACGCTTTAAAAATGACGGCGACACTGGCATACGAGGCCCCATACCAGGGCCTGTAACTCAGGAAGCAGGTGGTTCCTGAGCCAGAAATCAAAGCGGTTTATCTCAGGAGACCCCCTGCTCCTGCACACTATTAAAAAAAAAAGACATTAAAGCAGCTTCATTACCTCAGGAGCTTTCCGCTAAGGCAATGAAGGGGTTAAGACACAATACCATGTTTATTGGGGACATTTGCCCCCAATAAACATTGCAATACACAACAAACCCATCCCCTGTGCCCCCAACAACCACTAACATACATAGAAGATGTAAAAAAAATTATGCACAAGAATGATACTATAGGCTGGCTGTGGCCCTCGGGTGGTCCCCACAGGGGTTCCTGGGTCCCCACAGGGGTGTCCGGGTGGTTCCCGCTTGCCTGCGGTACCAATCCTGTGCCCCCAAAAAAATACATAAATAAATACTTTTATATAAATACACCGCCCTCCCCCCCATCCCCTAACACATACAGAACAATAATGGTCAAAATTACTATTATCCAGATATGGATAATAGTGCATTTGACCCATTTAAAATACAACATTTAGCAGCATAAATAAAGTAAATAAATCTTGCACTCACCCCTGCCAGGCTGGGCTATCCTCATCTTCATCACCATCCATGTCCTCCGTTGCCACAAACAATACAGAATGATAAAAAAGACAATCTAATGTCCCCTAACCCCTTATTCACCTTAGCGGTTAGTAACTGCTATAGCAATTAAGGGGTTTACCCATCCTCCCCCAATACCCACCCGGTAGGCCTAAACACCCATCCTTGGGGAAAATACCCCCTTCACCCACCCGCTACCCACAATAAAAAAACACAACAGCCCTACTACCCACCTCCTAGGCCCCTAATACACCATTAAAATATTTATTAAACAACAATACACAACCCACCCACGCTGTGCCCCCATATAAAACCATTAGTTATTTTTTAGACACAATACAACAGGCCGGCGGGGGTCCCCAGGTGGTCCCCATGGGTGTCCGCAGGCCCCACAGTGCACCCCGGGGGGTTTCCACGGGTGTCTTGGGGCCCTCGGGTGGTCCCCGCTAGGCTCTATGGGCCTCCAGGTGGTTC